>NC_056737.1:833865829-833988329 GCF_019279795.1 Protopterus annectens
GTAATCAAATCATCCTCCTTTTTCCTACTTTCTACGTCCCAAAACTTTCACCATACTTGCTCTTAGGCTCCTCTATAAAGGCTGTTCCATTCCAAAATTTGTAGGCTTAGTATGTTTTCATACTACTTTAGGAACAAAAGTGATGTAAATGTAATTATCAATTGCCCTTTTCTTTTGTGAAGCCATAAAACATTTAATTGGGGATTCCTAGCCATTTAGACAACAGTAACACCTTACAGCATTGTGAGATGTGCAATATGGATACAATTTCTTATTTGTACTAAGGTTAACATAGTAGAGTTGAGCATTATTAATGTATACATTCCAGTAAATGTTACTTAATGTTTTACTTATTCACTGCCACATCTTGGTTATGTGTTGAACATGCAGTCTTTGTCAAATGTCTTTCTAGCAGCATTTTTTTTCTTTGTATTGCCAAGTGGATTTATTACTTGTTATTTTTGCTAATGTAGCCCAGGTCCTGGCTGAAAAGGGTCCTGGGACCAGCTCACCTGCCTGGTGAACAAAGTATAAATAAATGCAAAATAGAAAAAAGGAGGGGTGAACATGACAGAATTAATGGACAAGTAAAGCATGTTTTAATTCTGCATCATTCATGAGAGAGAGAAAAAAAACTTCCCACTGAAAGCATTGGGATGTAGCAGACTTACTGTGGAGTCTTTCTAGTATTAGCTGCCATCTACACATGACACAGCAAGGATTATTTACTGCAGTAAAGGTTTTCACACCTCAGGATGAGACTATGGGGGAAGGTATGCCAATTCCTTTAGAACTACAAAAGTATCACTTTACAAAAGCTGCTATTTACCTACTTTATTTTGTTGAAAATAGCCAACAGCTACTTAAAAGGATACAACAAGCTCTGAAAAGACAGATAAATAAAATTCACACACGGAAACACAGACGTAGCTCTGTTACAGAAGGTGTGTTAGATGGCAGCGTTTCATACTCCTGCCATTCTATCTTAATGACATAAGAAAACACCACCACTTCCTTATGTCTAGCATGACTCATATAAAGAGGACTTGAAATGTATTTGGAGAAAAATGAATGAAAGCAAAACAATATCACCTTACCTAGGCAGGCCCCATCAGCTGCCATTTTGTGGAAAACACATTAAAATTGTAAAGGCAACACTTGAAGTGATTTTATGGCATTAAAATAGCTTGGAAAACAAAGATGCATTAAAAATCATGTTTTTGAGTTCTAAGGTAGAGTTTTCCTTCAAAAGGAGAACATGCAAAGGAGCTTCTAAGGAAAGGTTTGGAGGCCTTCAAGGATGCCAAAGATAAAAAGAGTTAGCAGCCTGATAAAAATCTGACACGGCTGCCAAATGAAACTGAATGGAAAAATAACTCAATCCAGAGTGAACTGTTTTGGAATTTTGACATTTTCTAAGGTGGCAAGACAGTTCAAGACGAGTATCTTTCATGCTTTGAAACCTTGGAAGCATCTATGTTCAGTTTTATCAACACAAGCTCTGTGGATAAAATAGTCCAAGTTCCCACCAGAATATTTTTTTTTGCTTCTCTTTGTACCTTCTGCCTGTCAATCAATCATTAGCCCTTTTTGCCAATCAGCCCATTCTTTCTCCCATCACCAGGAGTGAGGGAGGGGTCATCATGCAGGCAGCTATCAAGGTGGTTCCAGGTTTTTGCATTTTGGCCTTTCCCCCCATATTTAAAGGGATAAGTGTAAAAGAGAAAAAGAAAGAGCATGGATAATGCAAAGGAGATAAATTATTCAAATTTCCATAATTTCGGGTAAACTAAAACACAGACATAATGACAATTTAAGGGTTTTCAGTAAATGTTAACAGTATCCAAAACAGAAGAATAGGCATTCTAAATTGGTGTAGTAAGTGTGATGTTGTAAGTGTGATGTTGATATAATAATAATAATAAAAAACAGAAGACAAGATTTTTGACACAGGAAGAGAGATTACAGAGAAACTTTTTAGAGGTGATACAGTATTGAACTAAGGAAAGGAGCTATGTTCAGAAATAGTTGTACTGTGAAAATATTTAACATAACATTGGCAAAGATGGGAAGATTTACTATTGCAGATATTTGATGGCATAATCAGGTATATAAAATTATAGCACTGTATGCTTATGTTGCAAGTAAACAAAGGGAAATGTATTTAGTAGAATTTTGGATTATGTAGCAATTCATGTGAACATAATATTAACAGGAGAATTTAACTGATTTGAGAGGAAAAATGAAATGATAAGAACATTTTTGAAGTTATAAAATGTGGCAATTTAATGATTTTGAATAATAATTTGTGGGCATATAGTTGAGGTATATACAAGATGGAAATAGATTATTTCATTATATCACATGTTTTAAACATATAGCTAAGGGAGAGACTTGTAACAGGTTTTTCAGATCGCTCAGCTATTTGGCTAGAAATACAAGAAAATAAGGAGTACATTAGATTGGAAAAATGAATAAAAATTACTTGAGAAATTGTTGCATGAAAATGAAAAATTAAGAATGCGTTCATGGAAAACTCGCATTTCCACTAGAGTCATACTTCTCAACCTGGAAACATCAAAAATCTGGATAAAAGCCCATGAATAACAGGTACAAATCTGTATGTTGATTAACATAAAATTTGCATACACAATTATGTAACCCTGCCCACTCCAATGGAATTGTGGGATGCCAACTTTCAAACGCAAACTGAAGAACAGACAACCAAAATATGGCCCCATTCCAATGTCCCATTACTTGGCTATTTCACCCCATTTATCATAAACACTAATGTGCATACTGCTTTACTTCTACAGTGATTATTTGGATTTCATTTAAAACTTTTATTTTACATTTTATAGTACAAACACCAACAGACATCTGCTAAACAAAGCAATACAGTCTCACAATGAATATAGACAGCATTAAAACTTATCTGCCCTTAAAACTCACATTCATTGAAACAGCATTGAAACCCACATTCAAAGAAAATGCATCTGGCCAGTAGCGGCTAAAGTTGATCTTTTGGGCTGTTTTCAAATCATAGGCCCCTTGCATATGAAATATACGTGTTCTTTGATACACCTTTCTGACTGTATTAAATTGTATTCCTTGTATAATACAGCACACTTGTTAGAGTGAGTTTTAAATTTATTGTTTTGAACATTTTTCCAGGAAGCAATGAAACAAAACGCATGAACCAATAATGACAAAACTGCCCAATTCAGAATATTTCCATCATAAAAGTCTACTCAAACTTCTACAATCTACCAGTATCAGTAAAACTGCAAATCTCTGCAGAAGTAAAAGTCATCTAAATAATTCCACATTAAAAAGAGATCTGTAACTAATGAAGAGGTTGATGCAACTTTATATTTCATTGTTTTATCTACAAGTCAAGTGCCTGTTGCCTTTGTTACATTACAAAATGAAAAGCTAGTAGTACTTCAATAGGGAATGGATGGCAAACTGATAACAGGTTCATAGTTACTAGGCATCTCCACCAAATGAGGACATTCTCAGGACTGCAGCATCCAATCACTTTTAAAAGTACAACACAACACAGTATCAGCAATCCATCTACATACTGTGTGAGTAGAACCCACAGCCTTCTTCAGCAAAAGCAAGTATACTACCTGTTATGCAACTAACGATGCAAGTAGACTTTGCATAAACAGCACTAAACTTCTCTTTCCCTGAAGAGCTGAACAGCACAAGACATCAGGAAAAAGCTAAAATTTATTAGGGGCGGGCAACAAAGGCCCAAAACTGGGACACATTTTAAACATTGCTTGTATAATCTTAGACATTTGCTGGAATAAAATGTTGTGTTACCATGTGTTTCCTGAAAGAAAGGAAAACTGAAACTTAAATGGCTATCATTATTTCGTGAATTCAGTTCTCACTGATTTACTAAGAATATATGTGTGTGAATGAGAGGAAGGATAGAAGAATGCTGAGGATGCAGGGAGTAGAGGTGGCGAAGGTGAATGAGTTTAAGTACTTGGGTTCAACAGTTCAGAGTAATGGTGAGTGTGGAAGAGAGGTGAAGAAGAGTATAGGCAGGATGGACTGGGTGGAGAAGAGTGTCAGGAGTAATTTGTGACAGACGAGTACCAGTAGGAGTGAAAGGGAAGGTCTACAAGAGGGTAGTGAGACCAGCTATGTTATACAAGTTGGAGACAGTGGCATTGACAAAGGCAGGAGTCAGAGCTTGACGTGGCAGAGTTGAAGATGTTAAGATTTGCACTGGGTGTGACGAGGATGGACAGGATTAGGAATAAGTATATTAGAGGGTCAGCCCAGGTTTGGAGACAAAGCCAGAGAGGCAAGATTACGTTGGTTTGGACATGTGCTGAGAAGGGATTCAGAGTATACTGGGAAAAAGATGCTAAGGATGAAGCTGCCGGGTAACAGGAAAAGAGGAAGGCCTAAGATCAGGTTTATGGATGTGGTGAGAGAGGATATGCAGGTGGTTGGTGTGACAGAGCAAGATGCAGAGGACAGGAAGAAATGGAAACAGTTGATCTGCTGTGGCGACCCCTAACGGGAGCAGCTGAAAGAAGAAGAGTTCTCACTGATTTGCTAGAAAACCATAAATTTTATTTTATTTAACGTTTGTTTACCGGGAAAATCCAACTTGGAACGAAGCCTATTTTCAGCAGAGACAAGGGGAGAAATGCTCCAGAAACTTGTCTTTTATCATGGGAGGAAACCGTACCACCCAGAAAAAATGCACACAAACGCAAGGACATGAAGACTATGCACAAAAGACACTTCAGCCAAGAATCAAACCAGAGAACCTCTTGCTCTGAGGCAACAACACTACCACTGCACCATCCAAATTTTAAGAGGAACAGACCAAAAGTATCAACCAAATATTCCAGACATTCTGTGAAAATGTGTACAGTTGAGAGCTGTAGCTCCTTCAATCAAAAGTGTTGGCATGGATAGAGAACTCAGACTCTTGCTCCTTGTACCAAGGTACAGGGTTTGAGCCCGAGTAACCCTAACCAACAAGTATACCTAACTGGGGCATTTTACAGACGTGTACGCACGCACACACAAAGACACACACAAACAAACAAACACAGAGACGCGCGCGCACACAGGCACGCACAGACGCGCGCGCGCACACAGGCACGCACAGACGCGCGCGAGCACACAGGCACGCACAGACGCGCGCACACAGGCACGCACAGACGCGCGCACACAGGCACGCACAGACGCGCGCACACAGGCACGCACAGACACGCGCGCACACAGGCACGCACAGACACACGCGCGTGCACACAGGCACGCACGTGCACACAGGCATGCACAGACACACGCACGTGCACACGCACAGGCACACAGGCGCACAGAGACACAGACAGACACAGACACTCACTCAAGTGAAATGGCAGCAAAATCCAACACTAAATAATAGTCCAACGGACAAGCCGTAATTCAAATGGCAGCAACATCCAACAGTAAATAATAGTCCAATGGCTGAGCTAAAACAAAGTTAAAAGTAAATGTAATTCAACTGAAATGCTTGTACCTGGAGGAGCTGGGGAAGTACTTCAAATTCAAGAATGTAATTGCATATAATAGTCCAACTTAAGTGCTTTAGCAACTAAAAGTGCTTCACCTGGAGTGGAGGAGCTAGGGAAATGCTGCTGCAGTCAACACGCACGCTATGTTGCTAAGCCCTCAGCCAATTCTGACAGGCTGCTCACGAAGCAGATGTCGTTGCTCATGCCTCTGCACATGATGACGTCAGCGAAAACAAATAAAAAAAGCAGCCAGGAAATTTGGAAATAAAGGGAGCCACTCGGGAATTTGTGGCACCCCATTATTTGGACCTTAAAACCAGTAAATGCCAAGGAATTCGGTACGGTTAAGAGCTATGACTAGAGTATGTTATATAAATTAGTCTGAGTGGTGGTTAACTTTGAAAGACAAATATAAGAAATATTTTTAGAATGGCAGTCAGATCAAAATAAAATAGATGCAAGAAAAGTAGAGAAAATAAATTACAGACCAATGTTTGGGGATGCTTTCAAGGATCTGGAAAGTAATGATATGGAATATTATATAATGAAATGGAGAATTTATGAAAAAATCAAGAGAAAATCAAATTATTATTATTAAGCAAATACTTTTTGCACGGTACAAAAGTACCAATGACAGAAATGAAAGATGGTAGATGAGAAGTATAAAAATCACAGGAACAAATTACGAATTTTATAATAAATTATGTAGAAGAATGTTTAAGATAGGAAAAAAAGTGCAAACTATGGAGCGGCATGTTAAAAAATTGATAGAACAAGAAAATAAAGAATTGGAAAACAAGATTTCTTTATAGGAATTACATAAGGTACTTAACCATGTAAATTTCAGTTTCAGGATCAGATGGAATAAGATAACAATTCTGTAAGAATTTTATGGACTGGCAGAAAAAAATAAACTTCTCAAAGGTTATGAATGAGTGGTTAAATGAAGGTTTATGTATAAAAATGTATTCAGTGGTATGCTTAAACTTGTGTGGAAAAAAGCTGATAAAAATAAAATCAATAGGAGACCCACAGTATTAAACAATGCAGACTAAAATTTTTATGAAAACAATTCAGAAGAGAATGGAAAGTAAAATGAACAGTATTATGGAAGATGGCATATATAGTTGAAAGGGAAAAGGTTGTTGGGAATTATTATTTATAGTAAGGGGAAAGTGTGGATGACAAACAGGACTGATGAGGCCAAGATTATGATAGGAGATTTAAATAAAACTTATTTCAGTACAATAACTTTTGTGGACAATTATGGAAGAGTGTAACATTAGTAATCCAATTGAGAATGCATGCTTTTCTGCATATAATAAAAATAAAGAATTTAATTGAATAGATGGCTAAGCAAAGAAATATAAACTGCATACATCAGGAATGTCCTATGAACAGTGTATTTGCATTAGTTATGAATATATTAGAGATGTAAATTTACACAAGAGATGCACTTACAATACTACCGAAGGTATAAAAATGCCAGTTTATGTTTACTTATGCATAAAATAGTATACGGATTGTGAAAAACAAAGTCTGGCTGGAAGAAGTTATTTGTTATATAAACTGATGTTTACTTAAAATCATGCTTATTATTTAAATAACAAAGTAAAAGATTGGGTGATATAGTAAAAATAGAAGGAGTATCTTTCTTGATGAAATAAATCTGTTAGGAATAAGATTTGGGGATAAGAATTTAAGTGAGGATCAGTGGAATAAGATACTAGATAAAATAAAGGAGCTTTGTTGTTTTTGGAAAAATCACACAAGCTATGATTTATTAAAAAGCTTTACTGACATTCAGTTACAATGGAAAAGAATGCATATTTAGGCAGTGTCTATACATTTATATGGGGCTCAAGACTAAATTCAGTGAAGACAGGAGTCTTATATAAGGACGAAGGTTTAGGATCAATAAACCCAATTGTTTATGCTACTTCTATGAATTTGTATAAAGTTTTGTTTTGACTAAATGATACAAATGAAAAGCAAACAAGTCCAATATAAGCAGCATTGGGATACATTAAAAAATTAAAGACGGGAAAAGCATATTTAAATGCAATAATGAGATGTTGTAAAAAAATTATTTTATGGAAAATAAAAAAATCGATGAAACAGAAAATGAGAGGAAAGCGTGATATTAAAATATCATAGTACAATATTAACATGTTATTCCTTGGGCTGAGCTAGCAAATGAAAAAGTTAAGCTACAAGAGTATTAAAATCATGATGTAATAAAGAAGTAGAATGTCAAGAGTTTTTTTTATGGAGCTTAGTGATAAATAAATTACCAGTAAAGGGAAATATGCCATATACAAAAAAAAAAAAAAAAAATTCAGTGAAAGAGTTTGTATACATGGTGGTAAAGAAGAACTACAGAACATGTCTTCTTACAATGTATAAGAGTTGCAAAATTGTGGGAAAATTGTGTAAAGAAAACTTCTTTGATAATATAAAAGGAAGTAAATGAAATAAATATGATTATGATTATATATGGATATTATAAACATAAAAATAAGGAATATGTTAAGTAAACAAATGATTATTTTATGTTAATTGAACCATTTGGAATAAATGGCTAAATGAAATGTTTAACGGTAAATATTAGCCATAAATTTTAAGAAAAATAGATGGTGGTTGTGGAAAAAGGAGCAGGGTTCAAATAAGATAATAAGTTATGTACCTACCATAACGTTTCCATATTTGTTGTCCATCTTGCCTACATTCTTGCTGGTTGACTTGGCTCGAGGCTAACCCTATCCCATGATGCTCTGGGCCATATCCCCAGATCTTGTTTGCAAGCAAAAGATTTAGACTAACCAAAATAACTATACCAAAAAGTATATATTATACATACACACACATGCGGTGGTGCAACGGTAGTGTTGTCGCCTCACAGCAAGAGGCTTTCCCATTAGATTCTCAGCTGAAGCGCCTTCTGTGCGGATTCTGCATGTCCTCCCCACGGTCGAGTGGCGTTCGAAAGACATGCATGACTGGGTGTGCCTTTGTTGAAGGTTGGGCGTCGGGCTGGCACCGTGGCACTGTAAAATTCTACTGCCAATCATTAGTGGACCGGAGTTCCGCTGTGGAGACCCCTAACTGGGAAAAGCCAAAAGAAAAACAACACACACACACACACATGTTTAGCATAAGACAAGAAAACAGACTCCAAATCATCATAACTATGTACATAGGTACAGAATTGTCCACTAGTTCCTCCAGGAATACTGGATAGGGATAGGAGGGTGAGATGCAAGAATGTAGGCAAGATGGACAACAAACATGGAACGTTATGGTAGGTACATAACTTCTTAATGTTATGCTGTCCTATCTCACCTAGCACCATTATCCCAGGGTCGCTCAGGAAAAAAAAAAGACTCTAATACAGAATACAGTGGATCCAAAGGAAGACCTGTTCCAGGAGGCCACCATCTACTTTGTAATGAGTGATAAAGGTGTGAGGTCTTACCCATGTGGCAGCTGCACAAATAGAATCAATAGGAAGTCTAGCCTGAAAGGCAGAGGATGTTGAGACTGCTCGTGTGGAATGCCCTCTTATCTTTCCTGGTAGTTGCATTTCCTTTTCTTACAGTAAGAACAATAAACAAACGATCAGTAAGCCATTTTGACAAAGTTACTTTGGCAACTGGCAATCCCTTCTTGTCAGAGAAAGACATAAAAAGCTGGTCAGATTTTCTGACGTCCCTTGTCCCATGTAGGTAAAAAAGCAACTGCCTATGTACATCCAACTTATGCAATTTATACTTAGCCCTGTTGTTGTTTGGAAAGAACACCGGTAACTCAATAGATTGGTTGATATTGTTCTCTGAACAAACTTTCGGGAGAAACGAAGGATTGGTTCTCAGGAATACTCGGTCCTTGTGAAAAACAATAGAAGGGGTACGAATAAAAAGAGCATGTAGTTCCAATACCTTCTGGCAGAGGTTATGGCTACCAAAAAGAGTCTCTTACATGACAAATGCTGCAAATCACAAGACGATGTGGGCTGAAATGGTGGTAAAAGGAGAGTGGTTAGAACAAGACTTAGACCCCATGGGACTGGGGGCTCTCTAATCGGGGGAGTAGGAAAATACCTTTGAGGAAAGCTTTACATAACCTATGAGATATAATGGGAACTCCCATTTCTCCTGTATGGAAATTAGAGATAGCTGCCAACTGAACTCTGATGGTAGCTGCTGCAGCTCCTTAGACAAAAAGTTTGGAAAGAAATTTTAGGATGGCAGCAATAGGAGCTATAAAGAGTTCTATGTTTTGTCCCGCAGCCCAGCATGAAAATCTCCACTTAGTGGAATACAATCTCCTCGTGGATGGTTTGTGGGAAGTGGCGAGAATATGACTCACTGCAAAGGAGTAACACCTGGCTAAGCGTGGAATTGGAGCAGCCAGGCAGTCAACATGAGAGTTTGGATAGATGGATGGAATTCCCCTGAAGATTGGGTCAAGAGGTCTGGAATTGGATCCAGAATCCAAGGCTCTTCCAACAGATGGGGCCAAAGAAAGGGGGAACCAAACTTGTCGAGGCCAGTAAGGAGCAATGAGGATCATGGTGCTGTTTAATGAGCTGGCTTTCTGCAGTACTTTGGGAAATGGAGGAAAAGGGGGGAGCATAGAGTAGTCCCAGGAGCCAATCATGAACCAGTGCATCCCTGGGTGACTTCCCCCGAGGAGGAATGAGGGCAAAGTAGTTGCTACATTTGGCATTCATGGACGTGGTGAAAAGGTTGCAGCAAGGCTGGCCCCATTTCTGGAAGATCTTTTCCATAATTTCTGTTTTGTCCGCTATCATGTTGGATTTCCCCGGGATGTGCACTGCTATCACAAAATGTTGAGAAGCAATCGCCCATTGCCAAACTCGGTGAGCCTCCCAGCATAAAGGGTAAGACTTGGTTCCTCCCTGCTTGTTTATGTACCACACTACTGACATGCTGTCTGTCTGAACTGCAACCGTCCCTATGGGTAGAGTGTCCTGAAATACCTGCAACGCACAGAGCACCACTCTCAACTTCAAAATGTTGATGTGCAAGTGGCTTTCGTGTACTTGCTATAGGCCTTGGACTGTCAAGCCCCAGATAATGCCCCCCACCCGATCTGTGAAGCGTCTGTGGTCAGCACTGCATTCGGTTGAGAAAGGACAAAGGGGCGGCCCTGATGTAAATGGTCTGTCTGTAACCACCAAAGAAGATCATTTTTGTATGATTCCATGATGATAATCTGATGAGATAAAGATCTTGCATTGACCACAGAGTCAATAGCAACCACTGCAGAACCCTCAAGTGTAGTCATGCTAGGGGAACTAGTAGAATAGCTGCTGCCATGGTACCCAAAACTCTCAGCACATATCTGGCCTGCACCTTCTTTTATGACATCAAGAACCTGATTTGTTGATGAAGGGACTGTATTGCCTGGGGTAAGTTTTGTAGTCATATCTCTTGAATCCAATTTTATGCCTAAGAAGGTAATATGCTGAAATGGCGACAAGGCCAATTTTTTTTAAGTTGACTGTGATGCCTAGTCTAGCGCAAAGTGACACTGTCTCATCCCTCGCTCGTAGCAGTAGATGCCTGGTGGTGGCAGTAAGGAGCCATTCGTCCAGGTATGGAAACACATGGAATTCCCAACGTCTCAAGTGAGCCGTGACCACTGCTACACATTTGGTGAACACCCTGGGGGGGCTGTGGTGAGACCAAAGGGCATGGCTCAAAATTGGTAATGACCGGCTCCCAGTTGAAAGCATACATGTCTCCTGGATCGCCTGTCCATCTTTATGTGGTAGTATGCATCCTGGAGATCTACTGAGCACATCCAATTGTCTTTCCCAATAAATGGGAATATCAACTGCGGAGTTACCATCAGGAACTTTGATTTCTTCACTGCTTTGTTTAGCTTGCTGAGATCTGGAATGGATCTCCAGTCCCCTGTCTTTTTTGGAACTAAAAGGAATCTTGAGAAAGTTCCGGATCCCATTTGGTCTGCAGGGACCTCTTCGATGATTTTTTCTTAGCAACGAGAGTATCTCTTGTGTTGTAAGGTCCTTTTGACCATGTGGAACGTCTGGTAAGGAACGGCTTACCAGAGGGGGGATGGAAAATTATATGAAGTAGCCTCTAGATATAATTGTTTGTACCCATTTGTCTTGGGAGATTTCTTGCCAGGCGAGCTGAAAGGGCCTGTCACAGAACAAATCTCTGTCGCCCTGATTTTGTGGACCTTCCCCCGCCGCGAGATTGGCATTTTCCATAACTTCTTCCCCTGCCCCTGGAGGAGGAGTCACCGCATGAGTCTGAGAAACCTTTTTGGGACTTGCAGAACCACATTTTCCACCCTTTTGACCTTTGAGATAAGGTCCAGATAGGGGCAGAAAAGCAAACTCCAACGGCAGATAAAGTTTTCCCTTACTGCTCACTCCTGGTCAAAGTTTCTTTCACCTTTGGTCCAAAAAGAGATGAACCATCAAAGGGGGCACTGGTGAAGGAAGACTTGAAGGGTTCAGCAAAGTTGCAAAGGTGCATCCAGGAATGTCTCCTCAGAGAAATTCCTGTCGCTGCCGCTCTACTCACTCCATCAGCAGCATATGAAATGAGCCTCGTGGAGGAGTTAACTATGGAATTGAGGGTGGAGAGCTGTGAGGATACTTTGTCTGTAGACCACTGAGCTACAGAACCCCGAAGGGCATCTCCAAGCACTTTGAGGAGATCCCTTTGAAGTCTTGTAAAATGGGTAAGGTAATTCAGTGACCGTAGGGTGAAGGCCGCTGAAGAAAAGGCACGCTTTCCATATCTGTCCATGGTCCTAGACTCCTTGTTCGGAGGATGGACAGACGAGGCGGTCTCCGATAGCTCCTTCTTGGTGGCCGCTGCCAACATCGCATCTACAGGGACACCCTTAGTCAGGAATTCCTTCTCTGAGGGAACAGTAATAAATTTGTTAGGCCTCCTCGGAACAGGCTCCACTGTATCAGGTGATGTCCATGCCTTACGAGAGATGACACCCAATAGTTGGTCAAATGGGGGGGTCACCCAGGATGTGGAAGGGCAAGACCCAAAAGCCTCCAGGTATACAGATTCACTCTCTAAAGGATTGGTGGACTTCCAGCCACCCCTCTGTTTCAGGATCTCAAGGATGTCAGAGAAAGAGATCCTCAGAGGGGAACCATGGGGACCCTTCAGAGTCATCCAAATTGGTATCAGAAGTGACAAACCCAGAGGAGTCTAGTGCTTTCCCTTGCACATTCTCTTCCTAGGACCTTCTTCAGAGGGGTACTCTGGAGAAGTTTCAGAAGAGACAACGCCTCCTGAGGTTCTGGGTCTCTACGCTTGGGAGGGGGCAGTGGTAAGGAGATGGACACTGGCACCTGGGAGGGACGAGAAGTTGGCTCAGACAGGGGGCTGTCTGAGGAGACAGCACCCTCTCCATCAGGTTGAAACCCCTTGCCCTGCTCCAAAGGGACTCTCTGCTCCAAAGAGACAGAAGGTCGACTCCGAGAGGGAGCTGGTGGCTCCAAAACTGAGGAAGGAGCAGAGCTCAACTTAGCCGAGGCACCAAGAGGTAGAGTCAGATCGGATGACTGTCTGTGCTGACTCTCCTCCCCAGACCTGACTAGAGAGGCATGGGCTCCTAGATTTAAAATCAGAAGGAGCAGAGGATATCAGAGTTGAGGCTGGAACTGAAGATTCCAAAGGTGGTCTCAGTGCTGACGGTTCCGCTACTATCGGATCCAATCTTTCTGGCTCCTAAGACTCCAGAGTGATCGGAGGAAGAAAAAAGGCAGGAGTCTAATGAGGTGGCTCCAATTCTTTGAGGCTGGAGATGACAAAATTTTAGCCAGGGCTGGTGTTCGGAGCAATCTCTTCACCACCCACTCCATGTCATCATGAGATAAACTCCTGGAAGAATGGGTGGAAAAAGAAGGAGATCTGTCTCTCTCTACAAGAGGAGATCTCAGTGTTGGAGACATCAGGTCCAATAAAGGAGACCAACTCCTTGATATCTCTATCAGCTCCATGGACACAGTAGGTGATGAAGAGGATTCTTTCGTTCCAGATTTGTCAGAATCAAGAGCCCTCTGTTCCAATAACATTTTCTTTGGTGGCTCGAAACTGGTGCAGCAGTAGCCGGTCTTTTCGGTGATTTAGTTTGGGTTAAAGAAGGGGAGGAAGATTTGGAGCTCTGTGAGGTATCTAAAGCTTCCTGAAAAGGCCCTTTTAATAAACCCCTTGCCATCAACTTATTCTCTCTCTCATGGAGTACCCTGCTACTGAATCAGTGACATATGGTGCAAGGGTCCTGTAAAGAGATGGCACCGAGGCAGTAAACACAACTCGTGTGCCCATCTGTGAGAGACATCTTGTGAGTACATTTATCTCACTTGTTGAACCCTCACTGCCTATGCTCCCTGGGTTCCTTATCCTTAGACATCCTGTCTATCACTACAGCCAAACAAATTAACTAACTACTAACCTTAAGGGGAAGCACCACTCTAACTTAAATGGGCCGCGACAGCCCTCTAAGTTAAATGGAACTCTCACCAGTAGTTGGGAAGGGGGAAAAAACAACTACAATGACCTAACGCAGAATACACGAAAACTAATGATCTAGAAAGAAAGGGTAGTAGAGAGAGAGAGAGAAAAATTCAACAACTAAAATTAGAAAAAGTACAGTTTTGTACCTACCATAAATGTAGATGTCCGAACTGGATAGCATCTGCAGTCATAACAAGTGGGTTGTCCTGTCGTCAGGCAGCCCTGCAGTCGGCCGGATTCCAAAGTCCGGGTCCGGCTTCGGCTGATGTCGCACTCCACCCGACGTCATCTCTGTTGGTCTTCGGGTATAAAAGCATCAGCCGACGCCATTTTCCTCAGTGTTTCTTGCCCCAGATGCCAGTAGCCCTCTTGCAGGCTAAAATTTGGATAGATGCCAATGTTTCCAAATAGATAGAGGTAAACACAACAATAAGCATATATGTACATATATACAAACAAATACACCATAAAAGACTCCCCCCCAACAGCTAGCTATTAAAAGGGTAAACACCCTAGGAGTACCACAGAGGGAAGGAGGGAGGGTAATCCTGACTGCAGATGCTATCCAGTTCGGACATCTACATTTATGGTAGGTACAAAACTGTACTATGTCCTTCATGGATGCATCTGCAGTCATAACAAGTGGGTAGAATACCATAGCCAACTAGGGAGGAGGATAAAAGTAGATTATGGTGTGTTTAGGATCCCTTGCAGTACAGCAGTGGCAAACCCTGCTCGGGATCTGGAATATAGAGGCAAATTATAATGCTTGGCAAATGTATGCACGGAGGTCCAAGTAGCCGCCTCAATAATGTCTTTGGTTGCCACTCCTCGTAAGAAGGCTGTGGTAGTGGCTGTTGCCCTTGTAGAATGAGGTCTTATGTTCTGTGGAATTGGTTTTCCATGGAAGGAGTAACAGTATCGTATGCAATTTCCTATCCATTTGGAGATTGTCTGTTTGGAAATAGCTTTTCCTTCCCTTCCTGTTGCATAGGCTACAAAAAGTTGGTCAGTCTTTCTGCTATTTTTGTTCTGTCCAAGTAGTAGCGTAGCTGTCTATGTACATCCAAGGTATGCAGTATTCTTTCCCTCTGTTTTGTGGGTTGGGAAAGAAGGTAGGTAGGTGGATTGCCTGGTTTAAAGACACTCTGGATACCACCTTGGGCATAAATGTAGGATTAGTCCTCATGGACACTCTATCTTGGTGGAAGATTAGGAAGGGTTGCACTGCCATTAAGGCCTGTAGTTCTGAAACCCTCCTTGCTGAAGTAATTGCCAGTAGGAAAGCAGTTTTCCATGACAGGTGTTGTAGGTCTGCTGTTGCTGCTGGTTCAAAGGGTGATAGTGTCAACTTTTCTAGCACAAAGTTTAAATCCCAAGCTGGTAATGGTGGTTTCCTTGGAGGTTTTACATTCTTGATTCCTCTGAGGAACTGCCTGAGCAAAGGTGCGAAAAACAGGTGGATCAAAGCTGTATTCTGCTGAAATAGCTGATGCATGTATCTTGATGGAGGAGTAGGACAGGCCTGAATGAAGAAGTTCGCCAGATACTCCAGAATGTTAGGCATATCTATGTTTGACACATCTTTTCCTCTTTCCGTACTCCAAATGACAAACCTTTTCCATTTTCCAGCATAGTTCCTTCTTGTTGAAGGTCTGCGTGCTTCAAGAATAATGTCTTTAACTCTTTGGGAAAGTTCTGGATTAGCTGCTGCTATGTGATGTTCCATGCAGTCAGTTGCAGCGTTTTAGGTTTGGATGTATGATGCTGTAGTTGTTCTGAGTTAACATCAAAGGCATCAGGGTATTGGCCACATATTGTTCCGAGACATGCTCTTCAGTAGTGGGTACCAGTGTTGTCTTGGCCAGTTTGGAGCTATCAGGATTATCCTTGGACGTTCTTCCTTGATTTTTAGTAGTACCTTGTGTATCAAAGGAAGAGGTGGGAATGCATATGCTGTTAGGCCTTTCCAGTTGAAGGAGAGTGAGTCCACTTTCCATGCTAGTGGGTGGAATGTCCTTGTGCAGAATTTTTGAGCTGGTGATTGAGAGGTGATGCGAATAGGTCTATCTGTGGCATTCCCCATTTCTTTGAGATGGTCTTGAAGATGTCCGGTGCAGCTTCCATTCGTGGGCATCCGAAGTGGTTCTGCTTAATATGTCTGCTAGAGTATTGTCTTTCCGGTACAAATATTGCCTGTAACTGAATGTTGTAGCTGAGTGCCAGGGTCCACAGCTCCAAGGTCATTCTGCATAGGGGTATGAATGAGTGCCTCCCTGTTTGTTGATGTACCACATGACTGTGGTGTTGTCTGTCCTTATCATCAACTGGCCCTCTTTGAGAAATGGTTTGAACTTTTGGATTGCCAGTTTTACTGCCAGCATTTCTTTTAGATTGATGTGCAGGTGAAGTTGATCCTGTGTCCACAATCCTTGCACGCATTTGTCCAGCATGTGGGCCCCCATCCTAGGTCTGAAGCGTCTGTTGTGATGGTCTGGCTTGGTTGACATCTGCGAAAGGGTAGGCCTGGGTTTGACTGGCATGCCTGAGCCCACCATAGGAACTCCTGTTTTAAGCATGGAATTAGTGGGATTTCTGTTTCTAGACTGTGTCTGTGTTGGGACCATAAATTCTTTAGGTACCACTGTAGTTTCCTCATATGTAGTCTGGCAAATGGGACCAAGATTATGCATGATGCCATGAAGCCCAAGGCCTGCAGAACTTTTCTTGCTGTTAGCTTGTTCAGTTTTGTTAGTGCCAAGAAGTAAAGAGGAAGTTCTTTTGTTTTTCTGTAGTCAGGAATGCCATTTGTTGTACTGTGTCCAATTCAGCCCAAGAATGTCCTTGTTTGGGATGGTATCAGCCTTGACTTTTGTAAATTGACTGTGTATCCCAGTCCTTGTAGCAAGTAAATGACCCTTTGTAAATCTGTTGTCAGCTTGCTTTTGTTGTCCCCTTGTAGCAGGCAGTCGTCCAGGTATGGGTAAATTTGAATTCCTGTAGTCTGCAATGGGCGATTACTGATGCCAGGCATTTTGTGAATACTCTGGGCAGTAGATAAGCCAAAGGGCAATGCTGAGAATTGATAGTGCTCTGATCCTGCAAGAAATCTGAGGTATCTTCTGCAGATTGGTCGAATGGGGACGTGCAGGTATGCCTCCTTGAGATCTAGAGTTACCAGCCAAGACTCCTTGCCCAGCATGGGAAGAAGTTGCTGTAGGGTCAGCATTTTGAATTTTGGGACAATGATGTATGTATTTAAGGTGGACAGGTCGAGAATTGGTCTCCAACTTTTTTCCTTTCTTGGAACTAGGAATAGTCTGGAATAGAACCCCTTTCCTTGTTCTGCTGTTGGCACTCTTTCCACAGCTCTCATGTTTGCTAACTCCATTATCTGGCGTAGAGCCTCTGTTTTTGATTTGGAGGTAGATTTGGCATTCCTCTTTTGACTGGTAAAGTGTGGAAGTGAAACCGGTAACCTTGATCTATGGTTTGTAAAATCCACTTGTCTTTTGTTATGTAGTGCCAGTTCTTTGAAAATAAGGTTAACTTTCCGCCTAGAGGAGCTGCAATTTGTTCCCTGGTAGGCGGATTTAGGATTAAGTCACTGTGGTTGTGCTGATGTAGTGGCAGTGGCTGTGTCTGTGCCTCTGTTGTTACCTTGCCACTGTCGTCCTCTGTAGGCACCTCCTCTGGATTGGTTTCTGCCTCTGGAACGTCTATTCCTGCCCCTTTGAAATTTTGTGGAGTCAGGAAAGGACCAATTTTTGGCAGGCCAGTTCCTGCTAAACCTTGGGGTTGAACCTGCAAGAAATCTTTAACAGTTTGAACAGATTTTGCCTTTTCTTCCATTTTCTTCATAACCTGCTGGGCAGGTGTACCAAACAAACTTGTCTTGTCCATAGGAGCATCTAGCAACTTAGCTTTAACATGATCCGGTAAAGCTTGTTCCTTTAGCCATGCATGCCTTCTTATCACTGTGCCTGTCATGGCTGATCTAAATGAAGCCTCCAGTGCATCATAGCCACATTTTAAGGAATGGTTGCTAACCTGTTGTATGTTATTTACCATCTCTAATACATATTTCTTATCAAGAGATTCATCAGTGGTTAGTTTTTTAGTTAACTGATCAAGCATAAACTCTTGGTATTGTATCATGTGAAACTGACAGTTTAAAGCTCTAGCTGAGAGAGTAGCTGAAGTGTAGACCTTTTTACCCCATCTGTCTAATGACCTTGCTTCCCTTTCAGAAGGAATAGGGTTTTAGCTGTGGTCGGCTACTGCCTTGGGACCCTGGGATATAGTTTCTGGGTCTGCAAGTGGGGCCTTGTAAAGGTGGTGATGAGTATCTGGCACCCTGTAAAATCTGTCTGGTTTGGCAGGGGCTGGGGTAAAGAATCTGGAGCGGAGCAAACATCATTGAAAGCATCATCCACCACAGAGAGAACAGGAGGTATAGCTAAGGGCCTGTGCTGTGGGAGGTGCAGAAAGGTCCTAAGTCTTTTTCTGGAGTCTGAAAAATCCTGTTGCTGCCATTGGAACTGTTCTCGGATGGCATGCAAGGTTTCCCCAAAGGAGAATTCTTCTGGTGGGGAAGCAGCTGGAATGGATTCTTCAGCATCAGAATCTTCAAAATTGGAGAAGGGAGCCTCTGGCTGGTCAGTAATGTCTGATTCATCAGCAGAATCATCAGAAGACACTGGCTCAGGGCGCTCTGCCCTAGGTCTCTTCTCTGGGGGCTGAGAGGCCCTGTCTGGGTGAGATTGAGATCCTCTAATTAAAGAAATTAAATCTTCTGCCAAAGAAAGCATTTGAGAACTAGAAGAGGGCCTGGATGTGGGGGTTTAACAGGCACTGTTTTAGTAGTCTTGGCTGCTTTAGCCCTGGCGAAGGCCTTAATGGACATGGCTGCTGGAGGCCTAGCAGCACCACGTGCTGGGGTAGAGACATCCAAGGGATGGTGTCTGATAAGTCAACCACCGTAGTGGGTAAAATTTCTGAGGTCGATTCAAGAGTTGTAGCAGGGGCCTCAGCTGTAAGAATAGGTTCAGCTGTACTTTGATCAGTTTTCTCGGTTTCGGACGAAACCGAGACACTCGCGGTTTGCTTTACCGTGGTTTCGGCCGAAACCGCGGACCGCGAGTGTCGGTCTTTATCTTTGCTTTTTTGGTAGATTGGGTAGTCGGAGGATCCGACGGCATAATGTACGCAAAATCAGAACCGAAAAACTGTTCTGCAAACTCCGACCGACGCCTAAGCGTCCGTCGGTTGAAAGGGCACAGGCGAACAGGCTGCTACGTCGTGGGCTGGGCCTAAACAAGGCAGACAGTAAGAGTGGAAATCTTTATGAGGTATTTGTTTCCCACAGGTTAAACAATTGTTAACTTTTTCTGACATCGGCTGAGGCAAGAAAGAGTTCCCAACGGGGTACTTAGCTTTAGAAGTCTTCGAAGTAGTATTCGGTAGAAGTAATCTCTGGATCCGACCGACCGGCACTTGCGAACAGCTTCTGCTTCGGGCGCCACGTGGCAAGAAAGACTGGGGAAAATGGCGTTGGCTGATGCTTTTATACCCGAAGACCAACAGAGATGACGTCGGGTGGAGTGCGACATCAGCCGAAGCCGGACCCGGACTTTGGAATCCGGCCGACTGCAGGGCTGCCTGACGACAGGACAACCCACTTGTTATGACTGCAGATGCATCCATGAAGGACATCCTATATTTAGCCAATGAGCCAGCAGGAACACTTCTTGACCGCTTGAGTGGCAAACGAGATCTGGGGATATGGCACAGAGCGTAATGGGATAGGGGTTAGCCTCGAGCCGGTGGAAGCTCTCGAGCTTTAGTATTCGGCAGAGGAGGAGCTGGCTCCGAACCCAACCAGCAAGAATTATGGCGAGATGGAACAACATAACATCTAAGGTTTAACATAAAAATGAAAAGATATCTACAACTATATCACAATAATGAAAAGGAACAGAAATTTGTATAATGTGTACATCTGTAAACATGTAAATATATAAATTTGTAACTAGTACTATATATAAAGTTTTTCAATAAAGAACCCCCTGTTTTCATTGTGAAAACCCACATGTGGGACTTACAATGCTGTCTGCACTGCACCACTCCTCTCTTCTGCAAAGGGTTAAAATTAGTAGGACCTCCCCTCTCACCCTAAGGAGACACCACTCAGTTCTTTCCCCTAGTCTAAAATCATGGAAAAAAAAACAATGCCCCTTGAAAGCATAAGGCCTATTCCTCAATGCCTGTGTAGTCAAAGTACCTCAACTGCTACTTGAACTTGGGTGGCCTGGGCCTTAATCAGATCTTTATCTGTCTACATTACCTGTACAGGCTTTGCTCTACAAACACCACCTTTGCCTGTACTCTTAGTAACGTTACTTCCTCACTGATCTAATCTGATCATCAAATTGTCATTTTCTCCCTCAGAACTACAACCACCCCGCCTAATAACTCTACCATATTCAGAAATTACACCAAAGCACAGCCGGATATTCCTGTCCAATGTCTTGAAAAATCTCAAAAGTGCTTCCCGCTTGTGCTTACTCAGTCACTAAAGCCACTACATATACCCCAGACTTCTACTCTTATTTAACCAGTATGTAGAGAACTCAGTCCCTCTTTGGCATATACGTAATGGAAAATTCAAAAATAAACAAATAATGTAGACCTCCTGAATAAACTCTAATAATAATGGGGGGAAATCAGTTGCTTTATATGAAAGACTCGCCACTTCCCACCACAAGAAGGCACTCAGGCAGGCCAGCAAAGAAATCAAGCACACCATTAAGAAGACTAAGGCAAGATATGAACTGAAATTGACCATCTAAATTAGCCACCTACTCCAATGATAATCATAAGGAATTTTTTTAAACTACATCAGAAATATTAAAAGTGACACATAACACTGCATTGAGCTCGAAAACAGTGGTGTGTGAAGTTCAGTAACACCCAACACCGCATCTAGCTCTAATCTGATGGCACAAACTCGGTGTCAATTTCATGCTCCCTCTCATAAAGTTAGTACAATCCTCTTCCCCCAAAATCACTACTGAACACATTCTAGAAGCTCTATCCAAAACAAAAACACAAACAAACAAAAAAAACCCCAGCTCCATAGACTCAGACTACATACTAGGCTGTTCCATTTTTGCTATAAAGCAGAAGATTGTTGAAACACTCCTAAACCTTTTCAACCTTAGTTGCTTCATGGAGTATGTACCTAATCTTCACACAGTAACCCTAATAGTGCCACTCTGTAAGGGCAGCTCCATCATAGACCCTTGCAAATACAGCACAGATGTGCAACTTGCACCTACCATAACAGTAGGTGTCTGAATTCCTCACTGCTACAGTAGCCTTTTGCTATATAGAGTTGTATCCTGTCTAAAATATAACAGGACAGCTTCACAAAGCTCTTGCTCCTTCACGCACCTACAAACGGACTATTGATTGGCAGCCCTTTAGACAGAAATCAGCAGCCAGAGTGTAGAAAATTCTTTCTTGCCCATAAAAAGAAAAAGGCTTATTCATCCTTAACCTCTAAAAGACGAGGGTAATCAAAAACTTTATATCCCAACAACCATCTATACACAGAACTAACTCTCACAAATACTTCAGAACCAATGGCACATAATCCCTGATGAGGCCTATATTGCAAACGTAAGATTTCCTAGTAGCAGGTTTTCTTGTCTCACCTTTGAGGGAAATTGGCTAGGCTGAAAATGGCCCAAAAGAGTTGCTAGCCTAGTACTTAGCTATGACTGAACAAATGAATGAATGAATGAATGAAATGAATTGAGTGCATCAAACTCTCCTTTGTCTTGTGTGAGTAGGTACAGTTTGTGAGGAAGCTTGTGGTAATTGCCCTTGGCCAGCTCCATAACAAGGGAATTACTGGCACGTTACCACCTATAAAACCTCCTCCATTTAAGACACAACATTTTCTAGTTGCAGGACTTCTTGATTACTTAAAATACCTGCTTCACATTCTCATGGAACAAATGTCTAAAAGGCATCAAATCAGAACCACCCAGGCTGTCAGCTACAATTGTTCACAGTTAAGGTATACCATATTTGCCCCTGATGCTGTGTGGGCAGATCTAGTCTGTGAGGAAGATTGCAGTAATTGCCCCCTGGCCAATTTCAATAAAAAGGAGAACCAATTTTGCCTAGGCCAAAAGGGGTTTACCACACTGACCTTTGGTAATTCTTTCTGAAACTTTTGAATTGCCTGCCATGTCTGAGAAAGCCCTATATTTTCCCTGAAACTTTTTAAGGACTACTGGAGTAGATGCTGGTGTCATGCAGTCAGCTTTATAAACATCTTCCAAGACTGGTAAGGGAAGGGAGTAGCCACATAATTGGGCATCTCATTCTCTATAAGGTCATATACCCTGCAGTTCCCAAGCAAAAGCATAGTTAAATATAGCAATCTGAGGAGAAGTGAACACTTGTTTGAACTAAGCACAAGTTCACCTTCCAAAGCATCAGAGTGACTGGACTCAAGTGTCAATTAGGAAATCACCACTGTCTTCATCAGATTCCTCATCATTCTCTAAACAAAAACGTCTCTAGTCAAACTACTGACACATATGGAACACAACTACCAGAATTAGCTTTCTGTAGAACATTCTTGGCCAACAAAACCACATCAGACTTATGAACAGCTATAAATCTGATTAATCAGCTATATGTATGATGGATAAATCTGATTAATCAGCTATATGTATGATTGAGCTCGTTTCTTTTTCCTGTGAACTTCACTACTAGATAAAATATGTAAGGACAGGATATTATGCCCTGCCATGGGTTACTTACCCCAGACTACTCTTGCACTTAAAGGGTTTGGTTATCCCATGCCTACATCAGCTACTGGAACAAACCAGGAGGATGTGTCTAAACCATGAAGCTAACTTGCAGGTTCAACCCATTATCAATTCTCTGCATTGCCCTTTGGCTTATCTACTGCGCCCAGAGTATTCACGAAATGCCTGGCATCAGTAATTGCCTTCTGCAGACTTCAAGGGATACAAATATACCCTTATTTGGACGACTGCCTGATCCAAGCGGACAGCAAGCACATTCTTCTGAAGCATCTGGCTTATGTAATAATGTTATTAAACTCTCTGGGATACAGAGTCAATAAAGAGAAATCAAGGCTAATACCCTCTCGAAATATAATTTTCCTGGGTGCCAATTTGGACACAAACACCCAGATGGCTTACCTCATGCCAGAGAAGCAGGGGCAACTAATTCAATACTTCAATTTTGTCTGATTGGGACATGCAGGTATGCCTCCTTGAGGTCCAATGTTACCAGCCAAGACTCCTTGCCCAGCATGGGAAGAAGTTGCTGTAGAGTGAGCATCTTGAATTTAGGTACGAGTAGGAATGTGTTTAGGATGGAAAGATCCAAAATAGGTCTCCAATCTTTTCCCTTCCTTGGCACCAGAAATAGCCTGGAATAAAAACCTTGACCTTGTTCGTGTGTAGGTACCTAATGACAATGTTATCCAGACAAAGAAAACCTTAAGAAACATCCAAAATCTTTATCTAGTGGAATGCGATGATATACCTTATTTAAATCTAATGCCATCAGAAAACCAATGGGGAAAGAGGTAACAAGCTGTGTAGGGATAACATTTTGAATTTGGGCACTATCAAACAGGTTTAGAAAGACACTTCCAGAACTGATCTCCATGTAGCTTCTTTCTTTGGCACCAGAAACATTCTGGAATGAACCTCTTTTCCTAGTTGAGGAGGTGGGACCTCTTCTATCCCCCGGCTAAAAGACACGGGAAAAGAGAAGTTTGGTCTGCCATATGAGGGAGGATCCTCGGAAAGGAGAGAGACTCCCACTATCATCTGTACTCTTGGTGGATTAAGTTCAGAAGCCATATGTCCGAAACTATCTATTGATAAAGATAGAAATGAAGGTTCATACTTTCTGGAAGGATTAAGGGTTTGTCAGAGAAGGATGCAGAGGGGAGTCTTGTAGATAGCCATTCAGACAATTTTTGATCTGGAGGGGTCCTCCTCCTTTCAATAATCTTCCTGTCATTGCTTTTAAAATGTTTGCTTACCTGCAACTTGCTGTATATTTTGCTTTCTGAAAAAGGGTTGAAGAGGTAGCACTAAACCTCTTGGTAAATTTGGAAAAGGAAGGATGAGAAATTCCTTGAATCAGCTTACCTCTCTCATATTTTTAAGGACCACTACAACAGATGGATATAAAATTAGTGCTCTATCTAAGGGAGAGTTCAAAATTTCAGTTTTAACATCCTCTGGAAAGTTTTGAGAATGAAACAAAGTATTCTCATGACCGTTTGACAGTTCCAGTGGCATCAGCAGACTCTTACACACATTTTAAACACTAGGTAGCCACCTGAAACACAGAAGTAAGTTACTCAAAGAAGTGCTTTCCCCAGGAGGAGAAAACTAATACCATAATATTTCTCATGTTCTCAAAAGAGGAAAGCATAAACTTTCAGAAAAGAGCTTGAAAGCCTCATCATCCTGGTCAGAAAGAGTGGGACTGGTACTAATGAAATGTTCAGCAACAGCTCGGTTCACTATAGCAACAGCTGCCGAGTCTGTTCTGAGATTAAGATATAAAAACTTAAAACAGAGAAAGTTTATACAATTTATCTGCTTTCTTGGGGCAGCAGGCTGCCTGTTAAGCAAATTACAGGCTATGACAAAAACAACCTGCAAAGCTGAAAGGCAGGAGGAAAAGGGGTTGAGAGGGTGACCTAATGGTGAAGGTGTTTGCCTTACAAACACAAGGTGCAGGGTTTGAGTCTCACAAAGGATAACTGACTAGGCTTACAATGGCTCGCAAGGGCAGTTAGCCTAGTACTAACCTATGAACCTATGAGTGAGTTCAGGGAAATCCAGCTGTAATAAATCATAGCACTTCTCTAGGGACTGGAGAATGTAACTTTGCTCCCACTGAAGCAACAGATTCATTTTGGAAAACAATTTCATAAAAAGTGAATCCCTCAAAAGGGACTGGCAGAAGCCATCCTCTCCTCAATCTGAGTGAGAAATCTGAGAAGACAAAATAGAATCTGTCCCTTCACAATCATTTTATGATTCAAGCTCATAAACTTCTTCAGAAAATGAAGAATCTTTTTTTAATCAGAAACAGCTTAGATGGAAGGGTCAAGAGCTTAAACCAATTCCTAAACAAAACCCAATAAATCACTCCTGTCTAAAGTGACAGACAGCAGAATATTTACTTCTAAGTTTTGCATCTTTTTGACAGGAATTTTTGAAGGAGACCCACTTTTCCTATAAAAACCTCCCTTTGGACAGGCACAGTAATTTGGTTAGGCAGAGAAGTATTCCATGTCCCGTCTCTCAAGACTGACAATAGTAGCTTTCCCTTGCCCACCAAGAACACTCTAACAGCTGTAAATTAAGTGTTTAAATCCCAGCCCATGGTGGCTGTAAGGACTACACCAGAGGGAGCCAAAAAAAAAAAAAGACGAATGGTCTGAGGAACCAGAAATTATCACAACAGAGTTAACCATCTGTGGAACTTTCCCAGCCTGCTTTGGTGGGAAAGACTGTTAATGCTCTTTTTTTGTGGCTGGAAAAAGGAAGAATTGAGAAACAGGCAGGTTTGTTCTCCAGTTAAGCCAAAAAAGATGCTGGATTCATCATAGGAAGCCTGGCAGCAATAGCTGGCAAAACAGGTAAGTAAAACATTAACAATTTCCACCAAAATAAAGTAAAATGCACTGTAAACGCTTACCTTAGCACCAAAAGTAACACAACACAACTTTTGCCTCAGAAAAGTAGTTGAAAAATTCACTTAAAACAACATTTTTCCCATAAAAGTAAAAAGCGCCACTCTTATTTAAAAGGTTACTAAAAGTCATGTGACAAGTCAATTAAAAGCAATATTTCCTGGCCTAAAAATATATTTTACAGAAGGTCAACTTTGTCAAAAAAAGTAAACGTTGAACGTTTTTAATTGAAGGCCAACTACTGAAAATGTCAACCAACCATCAATCCTCAAAAGCCTGCAAGTGGAACACTTCTGCAGCAAGAAAGCTCTGTGGATTGGAACCCAAACTGTTCTTTTTAGTTAGATCAACTCAGGCTGAATAAGTTTGGGCGTGTGGAAGGTGGCCTTAAGATTTAGGAGCTGGCTGGCTGTTGTGTCCTTAGTAGGACGTAATTCTTTTAGCTAACGCTACTGCAGCAGTGATCATAATGAAGAACATATACCATTTTCTACTTATCAAATAAAATAAAATACTTAAATATATTAAAAGAGGAGTTCAGAAAGATGCAAAAATAATAGATTTCTGGAGATAAATATTAACCAAAATGCATGCCAGAGGTCATCGGATACAAACACAGATAAAGTTCAAGACTTGATTTAAGCAAATGCTAGGCAGCTTATAGAGGATTAAGGCTACAAGCTGCTAACAGTAGAAGACCAGGGTTTGGTTCCCCCATTTTTAACAATGGAAATAGCGCAATTCTGATAAAATTGAAACATTTCTTTATGGAATAAAATGGCCCCTTAAGGCTGTAGGCTTAACTGATTAAAAAAAAACTAATACAAAATGTAATGCGTTTAACGTTGCAGTCTTCATATTCTCCACAGTTGATAAAATTGAAACATTTCTTTATGGAATAAAATAAGAAGTTATGTACCTACCATAACGTTCCATGTTAGTTGTCTTCTCTCGCCTTCTTTCTTGCTTGATGGGTTCGGAGCCGATCCCTCGGCTCCGACTCGGCACTTGCTTTAGCTCGAGAACTCCTTTTACCAGCTCGAGGCAGCCCCATATCCCATGATGCAAGGCAGGAAGTACCCAGATCTCGTTTGTTGACAAAAGGGCAATAACACCAAGCATAAACAATACTTCCCAAAGGAAGAAGAAACTTACAAATGGAAAAAGGACCAGGTCTAAACGGTCTTTAGCATTATAGTTTCTTATACAAGGTCTGTCCAGGCCAGGGGGAAGGAGGGAGGGTCGCAAGAAAGAAGGCGAGAAGACAACTAACATGGAACGTTATGGTAGGTACATAACTTCTTAATGTTAAGTTGTCAATCTCGCCTTCATTCTTGCTTGATGGGACCGTCCCCTAGCACCTCTATCCTGGGTGGCTCAATGGAACAAACTCTTGAGGACTGTAGAGCCAAAACTGGCTCTGTCCCTGGAGGCCAAGTCCAATTTGTAATGGGAAACAAAAGTGTGAGGAGTGGCCCAAGTGGCCGCTGCACAAATAGTGTCTAAAGGCAGTCTAGCTTGAAAAGCTGTAGAAGTAGCTAAACTCCTAGTTGAATGTGCTTTAGGTTTTGAGCACAGCTGTTTTCCCCTGATCGTATAAATTTCAGTGATGACCGAAGAAAGCCATCTGGACAAAGTCACTTTAGAAACAGGAAGGCCTTTTTATTATCCGCATAGGAAACAAAAAGTTGATCAGATTTTCTAAATTTTTTTGTTCTGTCCAAATAATATCTAAGCTGACGGTGGACATCAAGATAATGTAGCTTTTGTTCAGCTCTATCTGAATAGTTGGGAAAAAATACAGGGAGATCAATAGATTGATTCAGATTGTTTTTTGAAGCGACCTTAGGTAAAAAGGATGGATTAGTCCTCAAAGATACTCTGTCTTTGTGAAAAATCAAATAGGGGGGTCGAACCGAAAGAGCATGAAGTTCAGACACCCTCCTGGCGGATGTAATAGCCACTAGGAATAAAGTTTTCCAAGAAAGATATTTCAGGGAACAAGAAACAGCTGGCTCAAAGGGAGGAAGAATCAAGGATGTCAGCACTAAATTTAAATCCCACTGAGGAGGAGGATTCCTGATTGGAGGCTTTAGTAGGAAAATCCCTTTCAAAAAGGCCCTGCAGAGTCTATGGGACATAATATTATGATCTGCTATCCCGACATGAAAATTAGAAATAGCAGCCAACTGAACTCTGACTGTGGAAGAAGAGGAGCCTGCATGGAAAATCTCTGCTAAGAAGTCCAGAACTGCCTGAACAGGGGCAGTAAAAGGATCAATATTTTGGGCCTTAGCCCAATAAGAGAAACGTCTCCATTTGCTTGTGTAAATCCTCCTGGTAGAGGATTTTAGTGAAGCTACTATGATATCTCTAACTGGGTTAGAGATCAAAGGAAGCCTGGCTAAGGAAGGAAGTGGAGCAACCATGCTGTGAGGTTGAGAGAAGGGATTGACCGGTGCAGCTGACCGGATTGGTGAATCAGTAGATCTGGCACTGGGTCCAGATGCCACGGCTGCACCAAAAGGTGACGATGGAGGAACGGGAACCAAACTTGTCGAGGCCAGTAAGGGGCAATGAGAATCAATTTGGCTCTCAAAACGGTAGCTTTCTGGATCACCTGAGGGATCAGAGGAAATGGAGGGAAGGCATAAAGAAGTCCCTGGGGCCAATCCTGGGTCAGAGCGTCTCTGGGGGGATGGTCTGATAGAGGGAAGAGGCTGAAGAAGTTTGGACATTTGCTGTTTTGGGGAGTAGCAAAAAGATCGCAACATGGACGACCCCATTCCAGAAAAATCTCTTCCGCTATGGATTGCTTGAGAGACCACTCGTGAGGCATGAGAATAGCTCTGCTCAATCTGTCCGCTATAATGTTGGTTTTCCCAGGGATATGCGTTGCTACCAGAAACCGATGAGAGGAGATCGCCCATTGCCATAGTCTGAGCGCTTCTCGACACAAGGGGTAGGACTTGGTTCCGCCCTGTTTGTTGATATACCAAACTACAGACATGTTGTCTGTGTGGACTGCAATTGTCCCTACGGGAAGAAAGTCGTTGAGGGCTTGCAACGTTAAAAGCACTGCTCTCATCTCCAGGACATTTATGTGCAGATGGTACTCGAGCGGTTGCCACGTCCCATGAACCATCCTGCCCTGATAATGACCCCCACCCGATCAGGGAGGCATCCGTGGTGACAGTGGCTATCGGGGACGGAGGTACAAAGCACCTGCCTTGGTGAACCTGAGACGATGTGATCCACCAAGCAAGATGTTCTTTGCATGTTTGTGTCACCAGAATCTGGTGACGCATTGGGAGTTGCTGGTATGACCACTGTGTGAACAGCATCCACTGAAGGAGGCGCATGTAGAATCGAGCCAGGGAAGAAGAGTGATGGCCGCAGCCATAAGACCTAATACCTTTAGAACCATTCTGGCCTGTACCTTTTGCTGGCCAGAATGATCCTGACATGAGTCTGAATGTCTGAAACTCTTTGTTCTGTAAGGGTAGCTGACATCCGAACAGTGTTTAAGTTTGCGCCTATGAAGGTAATAGACTGGCAGGGCGATAAGGATGACTTTTCGTAGTTGACTGAGATGCCCAAATGAGAACAAAGGTCTATTGTGTAATCCCTGGCTTGTATAAGCTGATGCCTGGTGGTGGCTGGCAGGAGCCAGTCGTCGAGATACGGAAACACCTGGAATCCTTGACGTCTCAGGTGAGCCGTGACCACTGCCATGCATTTGGTGAACACTCTGGGGGCTGTAGTGAGACCAAAGGGCAGGGCTCTGAACTGGAAATGACTGGACCCCAGCCGAAAGCGGAGAAATCTCCTGGAGCGTCTGTGAATTTTGATGTGATAGTACGCATCCTGAAGATCTATTGAGCACATCCAGTTGTCCTTCTGTAAGAAGGGCAGAATTGACTGAAGAGTGACCATTCGAATCTTGTCTTCCTGACAGACTTGTTGAGTCTGCTGAGATCCAATATTGGTCTCCAGTCTCCGTCTTTTGGGGACCAAAAGAACCTCGAGTAGATTCCGGCTCTGAATGGTCTATTGTGACTGGCTGAATGGCTCTTTTGCAGTAGTTTTGCGATCTCTAACTCTGCAATGTCCCTTAGACCGGGTGGTACATCTGGAAGGGAACTTGAGGGAAGGGACTTTCCTCGAAAGGAATTATGTAACCCTTGGATATGATCGACTGTACCCATCTGTCTTGAGTGAGGGAATGCCAGGCTTCTGGGTACCGTGATAATCTTCCCGACTGCCTCCAAGGAGGGACAGCCGGGCAACACCTCAGGGATGCTGAAAAGGCTTTGCAGGAAGAGACTCCCTGTTGCCCTGGTTCTTGGACCCCCTCTGCCTCTAGAGCGTCTGTTGTTGTTACCCCTCTGCCTCTAGGGGTAAACTGACCACGTGAATCCGGGCGTGACTCCTTGGGATTTACGGAACCACATCTTCCCACCCTTCTGTCCTTTGGGATAAGGCCTAGAAGGGGTGGAAAACGGACTCCAACAGCAGAAAGAGTCTTGCCGTCCTGCTCACACCTGGTCAAGGTTTCCTTCACCTGAGGGCCAAACAAAGCTGACCCATCAAAGGGAGAATTTGTGAAGGACGCCTTAAAGGGATCCGCAAAATCACATAGCCGCATCCAGGCTTGGCGTCTAAGAGCCACACCTGTGCCTGCGGCTCTACTCGCTCCATCAGCAGCATAAGATATTAGCCGCATGGAGGAGTTAGCAATGGAATTGAGGGTTCCTAGCTGCGAAGCAATCTTTTCTTGGGCCCCTGCAGCTGTAGGATCCTGAACTACTTCTCCCAGCTCCTTCAGGATATCTCTCTGGAGTCTGGTGAAGTGACAAAGATAATTCAGCGAGCATAGCAAAGGTCGCTGAGGAAAACATCCGCTTGCCGTACCTATCCATGGTCCTAGAGTCCTTATTAGGAGGATGGACGGGCACGGAAGGATCTGCAAGTTCCTTTTTGGTGGCCGCAGCCACCACCATGGCATCAGCGGGGACACCCTTTGTAAGGAATTGTTTGTCACTAGGGGCAGTTATAAATTTAGAAGGCCTCCTAGGGACTGGCTCTACAGAGTCAGGAGCTGTCCACGCCTTCGTGCTATAACCTGCATAAGGGGTCGAAGGCGGAGACACCCAGGAGGTGGAGGTCGAGATCCAAACGCCTCTAGGTATACTGACTCATCCTCAGAGGGATTGTTGGAGGGCCAGTTTCCCTCTGTTTCAGAAGTTCTAGGATGTCTGAGAAGGAGACATCCTCAGAGGGGATCTAGGGATCCCTCTGACTCATCAAAGTCAGTATCCAGTGACAGACTCAGGGAGTCTACATGCTTCCTCTTACAGCTCCTCTTCCTAGGAGGATCTCCCGAAACATCAGGAGAATCCTCGGAAGAGGGGAAATTCCCAATGGGGAAACCTGAGGCGGAGGATCTCTGGGTCCTGTAGCAAGAGAAGTGGCAGAGATGTCAACAGGTACAATAGAGGGAGGAGCTACGGGAAGAGACTGCTGACTGATACCAGTGGCCAGTACACTCTTCATCACCTCGAATGCTCCCCTCCCAGGCAGGTCCGAGAGACCCCGCTCCGAAGAGCTAGGAACTCCAGGGGCCACCGAAGGGGAAGTCTCGAGGCAGATGTCGGAGCCGAGCTCACCAAGGCCGAGGCTCCAAGGGGAAGAGCGGGTTCGGACAAGGGTCCGATGCCACTCACCCCTCGGAGGAGACCATGGAAGCCCGACCACGAATCCCTCTAAGGAAGAGGAGATAAGAGTAGGGGCTGAAGGAACAGAAGGGGTATCCGTCCTCCAGCCGTAGCAGTAACCCTGCCCGAAGACTCCAACTCCAAACTCTGGGGTAGAGTTGAAGGAGGAACTGTAACGGGGTGTGGACCAACAGTCGTCTGCTGAGACGGACTGTGTAGCATTTGGGCCAGTACCTGTGACTTGAGCAATCTACTGACCACTCTCTCTAGGTCATGGTCTGACAACCTGGATGACCTTGAAGATCGGCTCCGATGGCTCCGCTCCGATAGAAGAGGCGAGGCCGGAGCCGAAAGTATCGGCTCCAAGGAAGGAGACCTCGACCTCTTCCTGGAATGGGTCATCGGAGCCGATATTATTGATCCTGTCGGCACCGATTTCTCGGAGCCGGCAGAACGCCTCGATGTATCGGCTCCAGCCGGAGCCGATACAGCCACCAGAGTAACGGTGTCGGAGCCGATCGGAGCCGACACCGATGCTTGTGCCACATGGGTGTCGGAGCCGATCGGAGCCGACACCGATGCCCGTGCCACGTGGGTGTCGGAGCCGGTCGGAACCGACCCCACAGTGGTCAAAGCAGATTCGGCACCGATAGCCATCGGCGCCGAAGGCTTAGTAGATCCAGAATCGGCTCCAGCCGGAGCCGATCTCGACTCTATACGAGTCGGAGCCGAGGCCACAGGCTTAGAAACAGAAGCCTGGGTCTTGGCAGATTTTGTTGATTTTGTGGGGCCGACTTGGCCGGAGAGCCCTCCGGCTTAAGAAGACCCCTCAGAATCAACTTATTCCTTCTCTCCTGCAGGACTCTCTGGCTGAAGGAGTGACAAATAGCACAGGAGTCCTGCAGGTGAAGAGGGCCTAAACAGTACAGGCAAGAAGTGTGACCGTCTGTCAGAGACATCTTCTGACAGCACGAGTCACACTTCTTAAAACCTGAAACCCTCTCTTTAGACATGGTGCCCAAAAAACACACACACACCAGTCCAATTAAATTAAATTAATCCCAAAAGGGTATTTAGTAAAATAAACCAACACACACACCCTAACAGGGGGGGGGATGGGAAAGGGAAATTAACTGACTAAAAAAATTTAAAAGAGACAGGGATTTCTGTCAGAAAAGTTAAGTTTAAAGTTAAACTATCAAAAATAAAAGGTTTTAAGTAAAAAGGGGCTTAAATGTCACAAAAGTGAATTACTTACCAGGAGCTGGTAAAGAGAAGACCTCCCAAGCGAAGCGGCAAACGAGATCTAGGTACTTCCTGCCTTGCATCATGGGATATGGGGCTGCCTCGAGCTGGTAAAAGGAGTTCTCGAGCTAAAGCAAGTGCCGAGTCGGAGCCGAGGGATCGGCTCCGAACCCATCAAGCAAGAATGAAGGCGAGATTGACAACTTAACATTGGCCCCTTAAGGCTGTAGGCTTAACTGATTAAAAAAAAAACGAATACAAAATGTAATGCGTTTAACGTTGCAGTCTTCATATTCTCCACAGTTTAGTATTGATGCCTTGACAATGTTGATCTTCACCTTCTCCACAGCTATGTATTTTTGATTGTTACTTTATATGCCACATAAACTGGCAAATACAGCTTTAAGTTATTCAGACATATATTGGAAATGGAATAAAACCATTGTTCATATCTGTTATTAGCTAAAGGATCATATGACATTCCACATTTCAAATAAAAAGTAAACCATAACAAGCTTGCATACAACAACACAGTGCAAAAAACATACTGCTATATGAAACTCAGGATTTCTGCAACTGCCTAAACCAGCTAAAATACCACTTAACCATAACTAAAGCAGATTCGGCTAAAAATGAATTTTCAGCCGTTTTAAGTTACCTGTGCTTCGCTAAGGCCAAGCTCTAGCATTTCCAGCGATTTACGAATCATACTGGATTTCTCCTCCACTAGGTGCGTCTCCTCATCTTTTTTCAGACATTTAAGAGTCTCCAATAAACTCTGTAAAATGGAGTTGTGTTCATTTTTAAGGGCCTCAAGACCGTGGATCACCTGTTTGGTCTTTGAAATGATCTCATCCTGGGTGAGCTTTTCCAACTTATCTTCCTTCATGTACACCATTGTAGACATGTTCTCATGCATGCTGTAGAAATAAACATAACTAATAAGAAATCTGTCCCACTGTCTTTTCTACAGATGAAAACTTGTATAAAAATAATGCTCGCATTTCAGCAACAGCAATTCAGCATCATAATGATGCAGTGTTTTCTTGCAATATAAAGAGCTTAAAGCAACTGAGGAATGCATAGAGATAGACTTAGCTATAGTTTTACACATTACCTTGTTAATGTTTTTTTTTTTATCTGCTACAGATAAAGTAACCTTTACTTACTCAACTGCTTCATGTCAGTGGCAAACTTCTCTACCCAAACACAAATGTAATGTCTAACGTTGCAATCTATTGTCTTCAGGAATACTATAATATGGCTCTAATTTAACATAATGAGGAGCATATTCAATCCTCTACCAAGACTTCTTACCTTAATATAATAAAATGTTCTACCTAGAATTCTCAACCTTAGTGAGATATACAACAAAGTGGAATATAAAAACATTAATTTCCCAGTCTTTTACTGAAATATGCTTTACATATAATAAAATGCAAAGTCACTGCTTTACATACATACAGTAAACATTGTTGTCATTTTGTTTTGCAGCAAATACTCATACTAAAAAAATAATTACTATTCGCAATGAATTACTTTCAGCAAATAAAACAAAGGGTATGCATAGATAGCCACAGAAAATCCCTTTGGGGAAAAAATGGTTGAGACTTAAAAAAAAAAAAAAAAAAAAAAAAAAAAAAAACATACAAGGACAGAAAAGGCAATGTATGACAGTTTGAGAACAGACAAGGTGTCTAAAGGAGCTAATTGGTGAAGGGGTAATCAAATACCAAAGTCCTGTGAAGTACTGCATAACTGTGCACGATTTAAGAAGTCCACAGACAGCTTACTAGAGGAGTTAGCTGGATGCCAGTAACTGAGGGTCTATGGGGAATACAGTTGGCACATGCAGTGCTGAAATCAACTAATCTGAGATTAGGGAAGCAAGGCAAGACCTGCATGGGTGGAAGCAGGCACTGTCATGTCTTCATCCCAACCAGTCTAGTACTTGGAAAGACCACCACTGTTGGGGTTGCATTTGCTTAGTACAGTCCTCTTACACTATCCAAGAAGTATAGCAAACAATTACAGGTTTATTAGATTTTTCCCACTGAATTAAGTTCCACTGTGTGTAAAAGATTGCCTGATTGCCTTTTTGTCTATTACCTTGCCAATAATAAGCGCCTACAAATGGCTAAGCTCAGCATACCTGTATTAATGGGAAACAGGTAAGACAATAGTATAAGCTCTCAGGACTACCACATAACAGAAGCAAAATAAACAACAGAGCAATTCCCGCAGACGGGATTACTTGGGTATATATTCTACTAATGTCTAAGAAGTGCCAGTTGAAACAAAAAGCAAGAATTCTATCTGAAAAGGATATGCTGACCAATTCGGCAGGTGTCTTGCTCAGTATCGTGGCAGGCACCTTCCCTCAAACCCACCCTTGCACCCACCCTGAAACAACCAACCAGGGAGAATCGATAATTCCATAAGTGATAGCAGCTTAAGTACGTGTTTTGCTCCAATACAGCAAAAAAGTGTTTTCCTCTGGTGATCTATAGTCTACACAGAGTTTTGAAAGTATGAGTTACTTATTATATACAGTGGTTAATGAAATACGAAAGCCAAACTATAACTGATTATTGCACTAATGTAAGAACTGCCAACAAAGTTTGCAATCTTAAGGGGCATGTGGGTGGCCGAAAGGAAAATGTCAGTCTCCTTAAAGAGACGCAAGACCAGTCTGATGTTAGGCCATGCAGAACAAGAATGTGTCTAAAATTATGTCAAAAGTATTTCAGGACATTTGCCAGGAACTTGCTTTCTTTAACAGCAAGCAGGGAGACAAATGCAGAGCTCAAAAGGCAAACATGAGACTGACTCATGGTAAAGATGCAATCTTACCATATGAAGCTGGCTTTTTAATCTCTTGCATGCTGCTCTTTCACACTTGATCAACAGATGAATGTGCTTACTTGGTCAGGAACATCATACAAGTTCGGAGAGAAGAGCGCCAAATGTTTTGTAAAATGCACTAATACAGGGCACTGAGTTGCCTGACTATGAAGGTGACTGGAGTGAAACGGCAATGGTGATCACTAGCTGTAAGGTCAAAGTGTCAGGGAATTTCCCAGATCCAGTGTTTACAAGATGTGGGTGCTTAAGTTAAGCTGCTGTATCCAAGCACAGCTAAAAGACATTTGTACTACAGATACTAAATGCAGTTGCAGTTCAAGGCTATATCAAAGGGCAGAGTTTCTGAAAACCTTGTCTGCCTTCAAACTGCAATAGCCAGCAAGATGAGATTTTAATGCACTGATAATAAGGGTTGTGCTGCTCCTAATGCAAGGAAGAAGGGTTGTTGACAGCAAAGTCTTGACGGCAGGAAGCTCAGCCCAGATACACTGCAGCAGTTCTATAGTCCAATTACCACTGCAGCAGTTCTATAGTCCAATTACCTGAGAGTACGGTAAGCCACAAATCAGAACAGCTTCACAGTCTCAGACTTGGAATGAGGAGAATGAAAGAAAGTCTAGCGCAGCACTTTGTTACCTGTACCAGACGCTTTGAGGAATCTAAGAGGAGTAACCTTCCCTTTAAATATCTAGAGAAGTGGTCAAGATAATGGGCAAAACCTCACCTTATAGAACTTAATGACATTATTCCTAAGGATCTGTCTATCCCAAACAACAATGGAAAGTGGTGGAGAAAAAGAGGGGATAGTGCAGATATCACCTGAGGGTCTCAAGCTGAAGTTACTGGTTTTATAAGGTAAAAGGAACTGCTGCTTTAGTTCTGGTGTCAACTTCTATCAGGCACCTGCTCATTTTTTTGTCCGTGGCCTGGATTCTACAGTATGGATCAGTGGTGATTGTGACTTAATGGCTTATTTCCTCTGCGTCCCCCTCCCTTGTGCTTACACTCATGTGGTTGCCATTTGCTTATGTGTGCTAGTTAATACGGTCGCTGGTTTCTTTCTAGGTTACTTTTGATCACTTTTACTATGAGGCAGGGAGAACTGCTAGCACATTATGTTTGCAACATGGGGTAGCATTCACTTCCATAAATGGGCATAAATGTGAGAGAGTGAGATGTGCTCGTGTACATATTACCATGTGACTCTTTTTAACTTGCACTAGAATGGGAATGTGATGACAGTAACAGTGGATCTCAGAGATGTCAAAGAAAACTGTTAAGAGGAATGAGTGGAAGGAGAGCTTGAAGGGGAAACATTTGGAACCTGGGAATTGGCCTGACTGTACTCGCTAAGTCAGGGACAGATTATATCACCCTGCTGTCTATGCCTTCAAAGTTGCTTTGAGTTCTGTCATTTTGGTTTGCAGGCCAGCACTGTTATTTCTTAGTGACTAATGCAAGTCCCAATCTTTATCTTTAACAATGCTTGGGGGGGTGGGGGGTGCTTAACAATTGCTAAGATCAAGTCTCTCTCTACTGAAGCGCTTAACTAGTTTGTCTTCAAGTCATAGTGCTCCATGTACTACAAAAAAAAAATAAGTAGAACTTCTACTGCAATAAATAATTTTAAAAAGAAATCAATGCAGGAACAATAAGTATGTGGGGAGGACAATCTAGAACTGAAGCAGTGGGTAGACATTTGTATCACCCAAAAAATATTACAATTTAGAATATTTGCATGGAAGTGTCTCCACAAATACGTTTACACTTGAACAGACTAAGCAGAATGTTTCTAGCTGTTACTCATGCTTGTTGCCAATGCAAGCAGAATTTGGGGATACTTGGCAATACCAGTCCAGGAAAACTCTAGAAGATGTAAAGTTTCAACAGGATCCTGCAGCTTTAGTCCAAGAATGAGCAACATCGCTGTTTGCAACAACTAAACTATTACTTAAGCTGGGTGGGAAATCTGGAAATACCATGGGCATGCCAGGTCCTTAGTAGCTTTAATTTTATTTGTAGCTAAAGAAAATTATATCTAAGAAATGGGTCAGATGGTAACCCATACTACATGATTTTACTTCTCTCTCATGGGGGTCAACAAGAATACTCTGGGGAAAGCAGGATACAACATACTTAAGAAGAAATGGGAAAACTTATGGAAAGAGGACTAAAAAGAAGGGGGGGGGACTTCCAATAATGGATGTTTTGTAGGGCAAACAAAGGTCTACACAAGCATAATATGTTGGGACCATGCTAAGGGAGTGTAGAAGACAAAAAAAGAAGAGGCGACTGCTCATTTCTGAAAGACAAATCTGCAAAAACTGCAGAAGGTACAGTTGTGCAAGGAAACTTGCCATGACAGCCAGTGTTTGAATAATCATTGCTGCAGTAGCCTATAAGCTATATGGGTTGCATGATGAGATATTGCCATCTGTGCCAGGGAGAATAGAGCAATGTATGTGTAACATATGCCAGCATAGTTAGCTGGAGATTTGTAAACAATTTTGTGTCATTTGACTGTCACACTGACTTGTACAGATGCTGGTGTTTATCAACAGTGTTACTATAACTGATTAAATGTTTATGTTTAAACAAATAATTTTGGAAGGGAAGAGCAGAAGTTGCTGAAATTGTTCTATAGCTTTCAGACACTGCAAATGACCTTAGCAAAGCTCTGAGTGTGTATTGTACCAGACTCAGGTGATCAAATGTGATGTCATTCCATAACCAGCACTGAGAGAATGGAACTCTCACAGCAGAAGTTTTGTTTTCTTTAGAACCTGATAAAAAAGATCTAGGTCAGTTAATTGAGCTCGGTTCAGTTGGTTGGAACCTCATCACCTTGCCTTGCTGAATTAAGCTTCGCAGCATCTAATCTTCCTTGCTGTATTACCTTGGGTAGGGAACAGCTACTCTTTAGACAGTCAGGAAATACAGTGAGATTAGTTAACTATCGTCCAACTGTGTTACTTTTATTTCTCCTGTGACAAACTCTGGTGTTTACTGTACTCACATATTTAGCATTCTCATGTTTTTTACTTTTTTATTATTAAATATTTTTATACCTTTCATTGTGGTTGGTCTTTTAGCGAATACTTTTAACATCTCGAGAATACTTGTGATTATTTTAGTGATGACTTGGCCACTCCAAAAAGCCTTGCTGCTTTGGTTACACTCTACCATTTATATTAGCATTGATTAACTCAGTATAACTGGATACCCTTGCAAGACTCAGAGTAGTTGACTGGTGGCAGCATGGTTACCCTAAAAACAAATAAATCTTCCCAAACACGAACCCAAAAATCCTTGCTGGATTTTTTCTTGTTTAGAGTTGTTACCTTATAGTCTGGGCAGAAGAGGTACAACTCCTGAGAGAGAGAGAGACACTGAGTTTGAATGAGTGAACGAGTGTGACTGTGTGCTAACTACTTGGAACTGGAACAGTGATCCAAAGTGAGTCTTGTTTGGGATCTGGAGAGACGAACAGTCCAGTCCCAGGTCTGGTCTGGAGCGTGTTCACTGTGTGCTCTTGGGGGAAACTGTGCTTGATGCAGAAAGCTGCATTTGAAAATAATGTGCAAATCCATTCCTGTTTTTTACTGGCTGTCTCTGACCGGAGTCAGTGGTGAGGAATGAAGCTCCTTGAAACTGGCCCGAAGTAGAGAGGCCATCACTGGTTATATCCTGCACAGGAAATCATGGCTAGCTTCAGGGCACCTTCCATGGGCCCAAACATTCAGATCAAACTGAGCTGACTAAAGGCAGGTTTCGGCACCACGCTCTTCAGAGATTTAATGCCAACTGAGACAGGAAGGCTGAGCTTTGTGAGGACACTAAGAACAGTTAGAAATAAATGTTCACACCCTGGCATTAAATAAAAAAAAGGGGGGGGGTGGAGGTAGGGAGTGGCTACTGCAGCAATGATCATTCTAACTTACTGCTACTACACAATTGTACTAGGTTATTCATACTGATGAGTGCTGCAGCAGCCTAAGCTATATGGGTTGCCAGTAAAAGAATCAAAACAAAAATCTAGTGTTGGAGATTAGAAAACATTTCAACATAACTGCTTTGAAAAAAATATCTTGAATAAGTCTCAACACTGCAGGGTTTATGTGGCTTTAAATCTCCTTCAACCCCTTTTAACCTTAGTGATCCTGGGAGGTCATCACTTAAGTGGATATCAGTGTTCTTTGGAATGGATTCATATTCTAATTGAAAGAGACTCTATTAATCCGGCAATCAGAGCATTAAAATATAAAGCTGTTCATACGCAGCTTAAAGAAAAGATGCTTGTGGCTGAGTTTACAAACGCTATGCAGTCACTTATTTGCAAAAAAAAAATTGATAGTGCATGAGAAAGAAGCTGGATCATGATTCCTCTGATTATTTGGACATCAAGCTTTTTTATGGCATTAGGATGTGGAAGAGTATGTCAGGTGATAAATAGAGAGATGACAGCATGGCTTTGTTATCTATATCTTCATCTTCCTTGTTGTATCAAGTTGGGGATACTATTAACCTCTGGTCATAAATAATCTTGAATTAAACTATAATGAGCAAAGACAAAAAAATTGTGGTACAGAACATGGTAATTTTCACCCTTGTGGTAGGAAAATAAGATACCACCAAAAAAGCAGTAATGGATACTGTCAACAAAATAAGCATAACCAGAGATGATGGAGTTTTGTTCTCTGGTGCTACTGACTTCACTTAATTTCCTCCAGACTTACAGGAAACCGATTTTGATTACTCCGATAATACTGGAGACAATGTGGTGAATATTTTGGATATTTCTCTTTTGGAACTGGAACACTGTTTTAAATTTAGGACTTAAGTTTGTCCGAACTGTTTTGCCTGAATAATATACAAGTGTACAGCAGAAATTTTTAACTGTGTAGAAAAAAAATGCTAATAATGTTTCTAATATGGAAGCTGCAAATATTTTAGATTCCTCTCTTCAAATTGTTTGAGAACTCACGTAGCAGAAGGGCCAAGGATTCTTTTCATTCACGTTACGATGCTTCATTTGAAATGAATGAATGTTTATAGTCTTTTTGATTTAAAAATATTTACAGTTTATAGTAATTTCATTTCACTTTTTACTAATGATGACATGAAGATATTTTCTTCAGCTCTGAATAATGATATTAAATTATTTTGTTGAAGAATTGATAAGAAACAAGGTGAATTTTAATTTGACTAAGGAGCAGTGGCTGGCCCTTAACAGATAAAAGTGTGAATATGGATGTAGTAATTAAACAGGCTGATAAGTGGAGAAAGGCAGTTATACTGAATATTATGAGATGTGTTTGAATAATCTTAATGATGTTAAAACTTATCAACCTGAAACATTTAATGAATATAATTTAATGTTAGATAAATGTTCAGAACCTTTGTAGAAGGAGTGTTAGATTAGGTTATTTTACGCAAAGAGATGTAGAAATGAAAGTTGTTTGATAAACAATCCAGACAAATTCATTTTACTGTTTGCCCAAGAAACATAAAAGTTTGGATAACCCACCTATCTGGTGATGGTACTATACTTGAAAATACTGGCCAAATGATTAGTGTTTACTTGAATGAGGCTGTGATAAAATTGCCTTTTATTAGGGATACTACACATTTACTGAAGAAAAAAAAATCTGTGGAATTCTGTGGGAATATGCATTAGTTGACAGTGATGTGGCTAGTCTTTATACTAGTACTGAGCAGAGGTCTGGCATACAGGCCAGTTTTGTATTTTTAAAGGATTCCCCACAGACGTATTTTCTTTCCGACTCAAGACGTTTTAAGTAATAATTCTTATGTTTGATGAAGCATTATTTGTCAGTTAAAGGGGATTGTGATGCAAGCCCCATTTTGCCATTGCATATGCTTGTTTACTTACGGGGCTTTTGAAAGGAAATATATTTATTCTAAAGGATTTTTTCAGCAGGTGGTTTGTGATTTCCATTACGTCAATGATTTGATATTCATTTATAAATGAAATGTGTTTGATTCTAAAATGTTTTGGAAGAATTGGGGAATAGATTTAAATTCATCTTTTACATCTTTTTCTCGTGTTTCTGTAATTGGTTATTTAGATATCACCCTTTTTGGTATACCTGGTCAGCCTGTAATTTCTAAGTTATTTCATAAATCTATTTCTTTTTATACAATTGTAGTTTTCACACTGAACACTTTATATTCACTATGCCTAAAAGTGAATTTCTTAGCACTAGATGTTAGTGTTCTTTTAGGAAAGAAATCTTGGTAGAAAGCCATAAACTTATAAAAATGTCTCCAAGTAGAGGTTATTCTAAAAACTAAACACCACACTGGCTCCTTCAATGGCACGTTATTAAAAAATAAATTGAGCACTTCTGTTTCACAGTAAAACAGAACTACATCAAAATAAAATAACTAGTACTTGTTGCTATTGAAACAACAATAAGGAGCACAGATTAACAAGAAATAAAATTTTTATCCCACTGAAATACGAGGTCATTCACATTCATATCAGATTTTTTTTTTCTAGAAATCACTAGGAATTGGAACTCTACTAAAGTTCCAACTACAATGGAAGTACAAAATCAGAAGAGACCAAAGAAAAAGAAAAAAAGAGTTAAAGATAACGAGGAAGAATCCTACATAACAAAAGCCTTGAAATGATCTGGGATTACTGAGAGATAATTACAAACACAAGGTTAGCATTATCACTGTCTGACAGGAAAGGTGATCTTTACGAGTTTGGATTCCTTATGTTGCCCAAGTCTGGTGCACTCTAAGAGAATAGAGTTAAGGATTATAGAAAAATGGAGAAAATGAAAGCATGTGAATATTGTAATTATTCCGAGCTCTGGGTTGGTCAGCTGAATAATGACATGGTCTCTAGGCTACACTGTGTCTTAAACTTTGGGGTCCAACCACCTGGAAAGCATGTTTTTACAAATTAACTTGAATGTTTATCAACTGTTAAAATAGAAAAATTTGGTTTAATAAATGGTAAAACAAAAAACACAGTAAAAGCACTATAATAAACTTTATTAGCCAACACAGTTTCTCCACAGACAAAAAAAACACCGTTTTAGAATGTTAAATCAACTTATAAACTGCCAAACACATGCACTCCAGTTTAAAAGTACAGCAAAGTCTCATGACAGTTAACAACACATATTCCTAGATTAAAAAAGTACTTTCCCACACAGAAAAATTTAAACATTAAAAACAATATGTGGAAGGTTCCCCCCCAAGGGAACTTATTTGCCCAGCAAAGAAACAGCACATGCAGACCACTGATCCTTGAAAGCCCACAGGGAAGAGCTCTCTTCAGTGTCAGGAAAGCTCTGAAGGGGGCTGGCGCCCAAAACAGTCCTTACAGTCAGCTGAGCTTCTACTGAGCAATGTTTGGGTGCATGGAAGGTACCTAGAAGCTTTGAAAGCTGGATGACTATTCTACCTTAAGCAAGATATAAACATCAGACAAGGGAAATGTCAGTGGAAGTGGGCATGTATGGAAGGCCTCTGTATATTAGCATCTACAGTCACCTGTGTAAAAATATTGCCATGTGGGTAGGTGACTGTACAAACGGCTCTTATGCCTCCTGAAAGGAACAGTCAGAGACAGGGTTTTGGACTGTTGCTGCTGACTACCTGTTAGTGGGGCATGACTACCTGAACATTGCTGAGAACAGAAACCTCTGTGAAGTTGCTTGAAACTCAGGGTTTCTTCCCGACTGCTGTTGGTTCTCCTGTTTAGCATTACACCCAAAGCACATGTGGAAGTGGCTGCGCTGCATCCTGAAAACAGGCACTGATGTGGCTGAAGCTTTATACCCACACCCACACAAGAAATCCCAATCCCTCAGATACACACGCTCCAGGGATCTAAACATGCTGGAGGGATAGGTTCCTGACTCAAAGACTCCCCAGACTCTGGAATAGACTGCCCATACATGTCAAGCAGAGCGCCTCTTTGGCCCTCTTCAAAAGGAACCTTGATGATTGGATGGGAGATAGGAAATTCACCCTGGGGATCACGTCAGTCGCCCTGCTAGACAGGGGTCCAGGGAAGTAAACACTGTGGGAAGAAATAGCCAGGGAATTGTTATGGCTAGGCTTGTATAGGCCCTAGGGCCGATAGCCTAGTACCACAACCTATGAACATCAATGAAAGTCCTTCTAGGTTTTCAATTTGCCTTCACTTCAGCATCTAAAATACATACATATACCCTTGAAAGGGAAATTCTTGAAGGTGATATTTATGTCCTAAGTGAACTCAGTCAACCTGAACCACATATGTCTACAACAAAGCCAGATCTTCCAGATGTAGCCAAACGTTCAGAAGCATTATATACAAAGTACATCATATGGCTCACCATACTTTAAACAGTCAAAACTGGGATAATAGTTTCTATGATGTCCAACTGGCAACTGACCTATCTGTAAGAAAGGTAGTTTAGCTCTCTTATCCAGATACGAGGAAGACATGAAAATTCACCATCATGCTGGACTGTGGTGGAAGAGCTGGAAGGGTCGGAGGACAGAACTTTCTAGAAGGCAGATTGCAGAGACTACAACTTCTAAGTTGAGGATCTCTGACCAGAATTCCCATTCTGTAGGACACCAGGGAATACAAGTAGCCTTTCTGGGAATAAAAGTCACTGTATCAGTGTTTTCCCATGCTATCCTAAAAGCATCCTTTAAAATTTCTCTAGGGGGAAATTACACAGAAGGACTGGGAGAGATAAAGCTGCAAGCTTGCTGGAGTTTCCAGTGGGGTGAAGGGACAAGGTCAGAGGACTAGCACTCCCTCACTGTATCTGTAGAGATTCTCACACCTTAGGGTCACCCAAGGATAAAGTAGTAAGACAGCCTTGGCTTACTCATTATCTAAAATAAATCAGTGTGAGGGTCCAGTATTGGTTCTAAATGCTTGGTTATGGCCAGGAGGATATCCTAGGTCTCACCACCCCAGCACAGTTCTTTTGATGGGCAGAACAGTGGTGACCTATCAAACCTGTGACTAAGATAGTTTTGCAAGGGGTTACATACTGGACTACATACACTAGGGTGCTGACAAGTGTTTGGGAAAAAGTCCCAACTTTGTGGTCAGTAATGCTGAAAAACATCTGGAGTCAGAATCACCAGAACTGGAGAAAAAGGAGTATACCAGCACCTAGAGACCTGGCCTGAGTACTCCAATATCAGTCCAAGGGGATGGAAGCAAAGACAAAACTGGCACCTGCACTGTATAAACAGGTCCTAGCATGGCTGAATTCTCATAATACAGCATTAAAATCAGACACTACAGGTACAGATGTTGGGGGGGGGGGGGTAGCATCATTCCTGGGGACAGCAGGAACCTGCACAACAAATGCCAGAATCAGCAAAAATGCTACCTGCACTGCAGAAACTGTCACTTGGGAAAATCACACCTTGTGGAATGCTGTATGATGCAGCCTAGTGCCCTGAATCAGACAGGGCTGAGAATTTAGTTTTAGACTTCCTGGCCTCCAATTATCCAATAGCTTCAGGAAATGTACCCAAACTTACTACTGTGTAAAAGGAGTTTTGGACCTCAACTGAGCTACAGGGGTCTGAAAGGAGTACAGACATGAGGATGAGTGGATTCTACAAACAAGAATGGAAAGGAGTTTTACAGAATCCCACAAAGACTGACAAGTCTTATTACTAGTTTTGGACAAGAAAAAAACTGCGCTCAACCAAAAGAATAGACAATGGAGATTTTTTTTGTTTGTTTTTGGCAGTACAGTGAGGTTTTGAGGGAGCTACCATTGTAACAAGTAGAGCAGCCTAAGGAAACTCCTGCTTTTTTAACAAAAAACTTTTGAATTTCTTTTAGTAGGAAATAGGTTCTCCTGCTTGAATGGAGAGAGAAGGAAGGAGGTAAAAAAAAAAAAAAAGCCTGATGGTTGAATTTAGCATTAGGAACATGAACATAATATATGACAATGGAAAACTGGAGAATGAAATTTATGGTGCATGCAGGATTGGGGGGGGGGGGGGTTACCTGGCAGACAGTCTTTCATTGCGGAGCAATCCTAATGCCAGCAGGCAATATCAGTCTTGTGGTCAGCAAACTATTTTTTTTCTTTGAAGGAGCAAGCAGAAGGAAGGATTACACTAAAAATAAAAAAATTTCTCACATCAGGGTAAAGGATTCAGAGAAAGAAATGATGTTAAGTCCATAAAAATCTACAATACATTTCAAATACTACAAAAAGGAGGTGTATACAAATGTTTTTGGGGCAGGCTAAAGGAGCCAAACAAATGAAATAATGCATTAAGTTATATCCACAAAAACTGGTACAACATTTGAACTTTTACAGAGAGCAAAACTACACAATATGTAACTTCATTATGGTGTCTTCTGAGTGTGATTCTACACTAAAATATAAATATATACATGTATATTTATTTTTTTGTATATATAACATACATATATATATATATATATATATATATATATATATTAGAAAAAACAGTCCCTAAAGCCGTTGACGAATGGATATAGATATGACCAGTCAATCACAAATAGGCAATCGTTGTTCAATACGTTGAATCCAAACAATAATCCAAATGGCAGATGTAAAATTGAAAGATCAAATTTATTAAAACGAAAGAACTAGGACGTAAGCGCTTTCACTATACAAATAGCTTCCTCAGACGTTAACAATTCAAATCCCTAAGCACCACATATATAGAAAAACCTCACATCCTTTGCTGACACAAACAAGCGTCATTTCCTGTGAGCATATGCTTACCAAGTACAATGCAAAACTAAAATGACTAACATTAAAAACACTAAAGTATGCAATGTCATTCATACAACAACGCTTTTGACACCATTAGCGTTTCTACTTAAAAATAATAAAAATATATATATTAGCAGCCATCATCTGTAAAAATCGTAACAAATAAATAAATTCACCATTAACGTTTTCTCTAAAAATAGCTAGTGCATGTGCTAGCTACCATCGTTAATGTAAATTCTGCTATAAACAAAAATATAAATTTATGTATAATGTCAGCGTTGTCATAGATGAAAAAGCAGAAACACAAGAAATAAACCAAAGATGCTCATATCAAAGCATCGCTGTTGACTAGTAGCGCTTGCAAAAGTCGTACGTAGCAAATAGCGCATAAATATATATCATATGTTAGTAATAAATAATACAGTGACATACAAGTGTATAATAACATCCGTTCTCTATGAAGATCTTTACAAAACAAACGGAAACCATGCTGAAAATATATATATACATGTGTTCAATATAGACAATGAATATAATAACATTAATAATAATAAAAACATGATGAAAACATTGTAAAAACGTTTGAGGGAACGTAAATCTCCCAAATAGTGTTCCGGTGTTGACTAACAATACCGATATCAGTTCAATGAAGACTAATATATGGGACAAAAATCCTGTCTGGTGAAATAACAGTGAACATAACGACTCCCATAAAAAACGCAAAAAGCAGAGTAGATGTTGATCGCACCAGAAACAAATGTGTGCATTGATGACAAAAGGTATGCTACCGTTAATAATAAATAGTAAAATCTAGACAAGTAAAGAGAACAAGAGTCTCCCAGATGGTAACAGTAATGACTATATAACAATGCCGATAGCAGTACGGCAAAGACAACTAGTATACAAAACAAAAATTAACGTCTATGTAAATCATAGCAAATAAAGTCACTACAGATGTGACAGTAAACATACTCACTTCCATAGGGATCACAAAGGGCACGCCAAATGTAGCCAAAACCCATTCACATTAAAGGTGAACGACATTATAGATAAAATCCATAAGATGAGTATATACCTGGCTAACTGGTACCTTCAAGGAGAATATGGAAAGAGGGAGGGGGGGGGCGCAGAGTGTCATAACAGGATACATGGAGATGGGCTGGATATGTCATAGAATCTACTGCCAAAAGGTATGTTAAGATGATGGGCAGTATGATGCATGTATGGAACAAGGGTCAAGGTGCTGAGTGAAAGTATTGCACAGAAAATATGTTACATGTAAACAGGGTATGGGACTGGATTAAAAGTATATAGTTCTCACTAGGAGTGTATTGTATACTAGGTGGGGTCATATAATTATCACCACTTCTTGACTTAGTAATCAACATCAAATCATGTTTTGATGTAAAGTAAGAGCAGATGTGTATTCGCTATATAAGGCCATAATCCAGATGTTTACAACGGCCTGGACTTGAGTACAGGTTTCAGAGATATTGTTTCATTTAAACCAAGACACCTATGTGCGCCAAGCCTAAATATCCATTTGAGTTCAAGTTCCTCCGTGGAGTTGACAATATCTCCTGCTCTAACTGTTGGCTGTATAACTTGTAAAACTTGGAACATAAAGATATGATCCTTTCCAAATGTTAACATGTGCTTAGATATCGCACTGTAGGTTTCCCCTCTGCCAAATGCATACAAGTGATCACGGATCCTCTCCCTGATTGTTCTGTTGGTTTTCCCAACGTAAAATGAGAAACAAGTACGACAGTATGCCACATAGACCACATTCTTGGTATGACAGCTGGAGCTGTGTTGTAGTTCCCAGAGTCGCCCATCATTTGGGCACCTAAAGAAACGCGAACTGTCTATGTACACACATTGGGCACATGATCCGCATTTCCTTGTGCCTTTTTGCCACGGCATGACTTCTTTTGACTTATCAACAGTTATCCTGGGATAACATAGTAGTTGTTTTAGGCTGCTGTTGTTCTTGAAAATATACCGTGGGCAATTCCCAACAATCTGTTTGACTTCTGGGTTTGTCATAAGCGAGCTCCAGTTGTCCCCAATGGCCTGTTGTACAAATGGCATATTGGTTCCCAATGGTATAAATATGGGCAATTGTTGTCCATGTTCCTGTTTTTTGACAGTCCTTGGCTGTTCCTCCCCAAAGTAGGGTCTCCCTCTAGTTTTCCTGAGTTTACTAATCTTGTTGCACTGAGTTTCAACAATTGTGCGATCATATCCTCTGGCAATAAAGTTGTTTCTCAGCTGCGTCAATTGTTGTGTAAAATCATGGTCACATGAGCACAGGCGGGATAAGCGAAGCGCTTGCCCGTTAACTATATTATTAAAGATTTTTTGATCATGCATACTGTCAGTGGCCAAATATGTAGGTACATAGCATGATTTCCTATATATACAAGATGAAAAGTCCTCTCCTTGTTTGACAATGGTAGTATCCAAATAGTCAATCCTGTCTGCAGACGATTCCATTGTGAATTTTAGGAAACCTGGAAGATCATTGAGATGATTATGGAACTGGGAAAGGGAGTCCGCCGTGCCTCTCCAAAGAATGAAGAGGTCATCGACGAATCTCCTATAAAAAACTATACTATCATGGTTCATCATTATATTGGATTCCCATGCTACCATCACGAGATTGGCATAAGAATTAGCACAGCTTGTTCCCATTGCCACTCCAGCACATTGCCTATATATGTTATCATGGAATGTGAATAGGTTGTTGTCTAATACTATCTCCAGTAGCAAGCAAATGAAGTCACATTCTGGTAGTGGAAAATGGTCAAGTAATACAGACTTCACCATACTCAATCCCTCATCATTGGGGATACACGTAAATAATGATACCACGTCGAAGGTAGACATGATTAACTCAGATCTATCGTGTATCAAATTGAGCGCTCCGTACAGGTCTGTTAAAAATTGGCCTGTATCTCTGAGTACATAGGAAAACCTGGAGAGCACTTCCTTTAGCCTGTGATCAAGGTATATGGATATGGGCTCTGTTAGCCATCCCGATCCGGCTACAATTGGCCTTAACGGGGGCTTGTACTGATCTTTATGAATTTTCGGAAGGCCACTAATACAGGGAATCAAGGGCGAGTCTACTCTCAAGTAATCAAACAGTTCCTTGGTAAGAACTCCCAATCTGTGACTGTCTTCTAGAGCAGCTAGAACTCGATGTATACATTCTTGTACAAAAGATTCGTCTCTCTTCTCATAAGACGGTGTATCTAGCATGCTCAACATGGATTGTACATAATATGGTCTGTCCATTATCACTATACGGCCCCCTTTGTCTGCAGATTTGATGATTATTTCTTCATTATTTCTCAGGGTCTGGAGGGCTTTCTTCTCCGATGATGTCAAATTGTCTCTAAGAAGCTGGTTATCATAGTTAATACCATGGTATATATGATTCTCTACTCCTTTTAAAAAGGTGTCTAAACTCGGTTGGATAGGTGGATTGTAGAGACTTCTTCGTTTAAATGGTTGCTGACTGGTGTTCTGATAGTTGTTAAACTGAAGTTTAAGGCCAATGTCTCTAATGAATAGTCTAATGGCCATCATAATGTCACTGATATCCATCTTCTTACTTGGGACAAAAGTCAATCCTTTTTGTAGCACTAGCGCTTCATTGTCATCTAAACGGTGTTTCGAAATATTCCAAATTAATGGTCGTTTGTCCATCTCTTCCTGGGTTGACCGTATCTGCTCATTTGTTCGCTCCTCATGTTGCCTTCGTTCCCTGTCATATATTCTACTGATCTCTTTCGACCTGTCCGTATCGGGAGTGGGACCTCCGGAAAATCCCGTTTATCTTTTGGACATAATCTGTCCAGCTGTATTTTTCTACGAACAGTATTATCACCATTGCTAATTATCGGATCACTGTTGATGTTTAATGTTTGTGCTGGAGTAAAATAAACTGATGTCACTGACCTAGGAGTATCAGTCCCTGGTAAAGTTCCTCCAGTGCCAGAAACATCCCTGGCATTATTACCTTGGTGGCTTGTACCAATGTTCACTGAATCAATTCTTGTGTTATTAGCCTCTAGCATATCAGTATGTTTGTGTGCTGCTTCATTGGCAATGGTGCTGTTCCCATCAGCACGTCTCATCCTCTCAGGGCCTGCACGTTGTTCATGTATATGATCCGTAGTTCTCATCCGACTTTGGACCTCTTTATGATCTAATCTTGGCCAAAGAAATACATTATTTAACTTAAAGTCTTGTTTGTCCCTACAAAGCTTGTTCTTCTTCTGTTTTAGTAGAGTATCTCCAAATCTAGAAACTTTATCCATTATTTCATGCATGTACACACTGGATAGATCTGCTCCAATGAGATCAGCCAGTTGTCCCTCTTGTTCCTTTGCATTGGCTACTAACTCTTCTTCCATAGGTTTGAAGAATTCTATAATCAATTTCATATGCGCTTGACTGGCTTGTAAGTTTATTAGTTGCCACTTCGCCAGCAAATCTGGGTAGACGCTACCATAAGTTGGCATATTCAAAATGCGAAGTCCACGTGGGACTACATTGAAGTGCAAACTTGCCTCCAGGTGCTGCCTCTGTAGCAATAGTCTCTTATACTTAAACAAATCATTTTCAATCGCACGTTTCAATTGTTTGACCTTTATAGTATTATCTACCACCACTTCCTCCCTTCCTTTCTAATTTTACTTCACGGTTTTTTTGGGCTTGGATTTTGGTCATATATATATATATATATATATATATATATATATATATATATATATATATATATATATATATATACACACACACACACACACACACACACATATACATGCACACATATATATATTACACACATACATATACACGTGTGTGTGCGTATATATTATACACACACACACATACATGTATACATACACACACACACACACACACACACACACACACACACACACACACACACACACACACACACACGTATATATACCTACATTCAAACCCACACACATATATACAGATACGCACACACACACACACACACTCACAGAAAGGGTACTGAATAGGCAGATTTATGAAAAAAGAAGTTATGTCCTTACCATAATGTTCCATGTGAGTTTTCATCTCGCCTTTTTGTTCTTACACGTGGGTTAGGAGCCGATCGCTCCGAGTCGGCCGCTTTTCAAGCTCAAACTCTCAGAGAAGCTTGAGACCTAGTGTATATCTCATGATGCTCTACTGTAAACCCCCAGATCTAGTACGCTGCACCCGAAGACAGCCTAAAAGGAAGAAAACACTACAGTACCTACCTATCTAGGTACCTATAGATGCAGAAAGGAAAAAAAGTCTGTCCTAAGAAGACAGGTTGACAAGACTGACCAATCCACCAAGGCAACCAAACCCACACACATATATACAGATACGCACACACACACACACACACACACACACACACACACACACACACACACAGAAAGGGTACTGAATAGGCAGATTTATGAAAAAAGAAGTTATGTCCTTACCATAACGTTCCATGTGAGTTTTCATCTCGCCTTTTTGTTCTTACACGTGGGTTAGGAGCCGATCGCTCCGAGTCGGCCGCTTTTCAAGCTCAAACTCTCAGAGAAGCTTGAGACCTAGTGTATATCTCATGATGCTCTACTGTAAACCCCCAGATCTAGTACGCTGCACCCGAAGACAGCCTAAAAGGAAGAAAACACTACAGTACCTACCTATCTAGGTACCTATAGATGCAGAAAGGAAAAAAAGTCTGTCCTAAGAAGACAGGTTGACAAGACTGACCAATCCACCAAGGCAACCATCTTTCTCAACAGAAGTGGGAAGGTGGGAGGGAATGTAAGAACAAAATGGCGAGATGAACAACTCACATGGAACATTATGGTAAGGATATAACTTCTTTATGTGAAGTTGTTCTATCCCACCGTTTTGTTCTTACACGTGGATAGCATCCCAAGCACCCTAATCCTGGGTGGCTCAAGGGAGAACATTCCTGAGCACAGTGGAACCAAAGGAAGCCCTGTCTACTTTGTAATGAGTGATAAGCGTGTGAGGTTTTGATCACTTGGCAGCTGCACAAATGGTATCCAAGGGTAAACGAGCTGCATGAGCTAATGATGTAGAAACAGCCCGGGTAGAATGGGCTTTGACAGTCGGTAGTGGCTGGTTAGTGGAGGAGTAAATGAATTTAATGCAGTCAGAAAGCCACTTAGATAATGTGATTTTTGATACCGCAGAACCTTTCTTGTTCTCTGCATAAGAGACAAAAAGAGTTGATCTGATTGTCTGAAGTCTTTCGTTCTGTCCAAGTAGAATCTCAATCTCAATTGTCTGTGAACATCAAGCTTGTGTAACATATATTCCAGTCTGTTGGTATGGTGTCTAAAAAAGGTTGGGAGCTCAATGGACTGATTTAAGTTAGTTTCTGAACAGACCTTAGGAAGAATGGTAGTATTTGTCCTGAGGGACACCCTGTCAGGGTGGAAGATTAAATATGGGGGCTTGGAAGATGAAGCTTGAAGTTTGGAGACCCTGGGGGCTTGGAAGATAAAGCTTGAAGTTTGGAGACCCTACGCTCAGATGTAATGGCTATCAGGAATATAGTTTTCCAAGACAGAAACTTCAAGTCACAGGATGACGCGGGTTCGAAGGGGGCAAGCATCAATTGGAATAAAACAAGATTCAAATTCCAGGGAGAGATAGGTTGTCTGATAGGAGGTCTGAGATGGTGGGCCCCTTTCAAAAAAGCTTTACATAGTCTGTGGGACATGATGTTAGACCCGTTAAACCCTACATGAAAACTGGAAATGGCAGCCAATTGAACTCTTATGGTGGCACAGCAGCTGCACCGTCATAGAATAAGGAAGACAAGAACTCTAAAATGGTATGAATAGGGGCAATATAAGGGTCAATGTCGTGGTGAGAACCCAGTGAACAAATCGTTTCCATTTGCTGTTATATAGCTTCTAGGTTGACAATTTATGAGAGGAAACTATAATATGTTGGACCGCGGGAGACAAATCTTGAGACCTGGCTAATATGGGAATTGGAGCAGCCAAGCTGTCAGTTTCAGGGAGATGAGGGAGGGATGAAGAACTCCCGACGAATGAGTCAGGTCTGGCACTGGGTCCAGAATCCATGGTTCTTCCACTCGATACTTCTGTAGGAAGGGGAACCAAATCTGACGAGGCCAAGACGGGGCTATCAAAATCACAGTCCTTCCCAAACTTTTGACTTTCTGTATGAATTTGGGAATTAGGGGAATTGGCAGGAAGGCATATAGGAGGCCTGGGGGCCAATCGTGTACGAGTGCATCCCTCGGTTTGCTCCCCGGTGGGGGATAAAGGGCAAAGTAGCTGCTGCATTTGGCATTCATTGGAGATGCAAACAGATCGCAGCAAGGCTGGCCCCACCTGTGGAAAATCATGTCCGCCACCTGTTGTTTGAGAGACCACTCGTGACGCAACAGGATGGCCCTGCTCAGTTTGTCCACTATCACGTTGGATGACCCCGGGATGTGCGTTGCTATTAGAAAGCGTCTGATGAATGTAGCCCACTGCCAAATTCTTAGGGCCTGTCGGCATAAGGGATACAATCTTGTTCCCCCTTGCTTGTTGATGTACCAGACTACTGACATGTTGTCCATCTGAATTGCAATTGTCCCTGGAGGAAGACAGTCGTGAAAGTGTTACAATGCCAGGAACACCGCTCTCAGCTCCAGGACATTTATGTGCAAATGTGATTCCATGCTTGACTAGGTACCTTGGACAGTCTTTCCCTGAAATAGCCCCCCCCCCACCCTATCAGGGAAGCATCCGTGGTCACTGTGGCTGTGGGTTGGGGAAGAACAAGGGGACGTTCGACTACTATATGGTCGCTGTTCAGCCACCAATTGAGATCCTTCTTGCAAAGGTTTGTTAATAGAATCTCGTGTGACATGGGCAGTTGTTGGTAACACCATTGTGTGAAGAGTAGCCACTGGAGTATCCGCATGTGCATGCACGCCAATGGGACTGCTATTAGCGTGGCTGCCATTGTGCCTAATAGCTTCAGTATCTGGGACGCAGGAGCTTTGTTCTGGGTCAGCAGAATGGACAACTGACTCCTTAGAGATATGATTCTTGCTTGAGGCAACCTGATCCTTGAATTGACTGTGTCTAGCTCTGCTCCTATAAAAGGTAATACGCTGCGAGGGCAATAACGACGATTTTTCAAAGTTTAAGGTTATGCCCAACTGGGAACATAGGTTGATAGTGTAGTCTCTTGCCTGGATTAGTTGATGCTTGGAGGTGGCAGTGAGGAGCCAGTTGTCCAGATATGGAAACACCCAAAATCCTAAACGTTTCAGGTGAGCCGTGACCACTGCCATACATTTGGTGAACACTCTGGGGGCTGTGGTGAGACCAAAGGGCAGGGCTCTGAATTGGTAATGACTGGCCCCCAGCCGGAAACGCAAATGATCTCTGGATGATCTGGCCATTTTGATGTGGTAGTAAGCATCCTTGAGATCTACAGAGCACATCCAATCGTCCATTTCCAGGAACGGAAGTATCGATTGAAGCGTGACCATCTGGAACTTTTCCTTCTTGACGAAGGTGTCGAGTTTGCTGAGGTCTAATATGGGCCTCCAGTCCCCTGTTTTCTTTGAACTAAAAAGAACCTTGAGTAAGTTCCGGATCCTATCTGGTCTGCCGGGACTGGTTGGATGACTCTTGTCTAGCAGGTTTTGAATCTCTACGGCTGCTAGCTTTTGCAGACTGGGTGGAACGTCTGGAATACTTGTACACATGGGAGGGAGTTTTGTAAAGGGAATGTAGTAACCTCTGGAAATGATGCTTTTTACCCAAGAATCTGTTGTAATGTTTAGCCAGGCTTTTGGGTATAAAGCCAAGCAACCCCCAACCGCCTCCAGAAAAGTACAGCCGGGCTTCCTTTCAGGAATGCTGATAGGGCTTACCAGAGAACTGCTCCCGGTCACCCTGATTTTGCGGACCCCCTCTGCCGTTTGGATGGCGTCTTCCATTTCTACCCCCTCCTCTGCCCCTAGAGGGGGTATCCATAGGTGTGTTCTGGAAAGCTCCTTGGGGTTTTCGGAATCACATTTTTCCACTTTGTTGCCCTTTGGGGTACGGTCTAGTTGGAGTGGAGAAATGGACTCACCATACAGCAGACAGAGTTCTTTCCTTCTTGTTCACACCTAGTAAGCATCTCCTTAACTTTAGGCCCGAACAAGGCGGAACCATTGAATGGGGTATTGGCAAAGGAAGATTTGAAGGCTTCCGCAAAGGAGCAAAGGCGCATCCAGGACGGTCTCCAAAGAGCTATCGCTGAGCCTGCTGCACTACTCGATCCATCAGCGGCATAAGAAATGAGCCGCATGGTTGACTATAGAATTGAGGGTGTTGAGTTTTGCAGTCACATTCTCAGAAACTACATCAGCTGCGTTACCCTGTAGAGTATCTCCCAGCTCTTTAAGGAGATCTCGTTGAAGGTGGGTAAAATGGGTCAGGTAGTTGAGCGATCTCATGGAAAATGCCGCAGAACTAAATATGCGTTTCTCATACCTGTCCATCGTCCTAGAATCCTTATTAGGAGGATGGACAGACAAAGTGGTTTTCTGACATCTCTTTCTTGGTGGCTGCCGCCACCACCATGGCATCAACCGGGACTCCCTTGGTAAGAAAGGCCTTGTCAGCAGGGGAAGTAATGAACTTGTTGAGCCTCCGAGGGACCGGTTCCACTGAATCAGGGGACTCCTATGCCCTTCAAGCAACCAGATCCATTAGTTCATCGAAGGGGGGAGTAACCCAGGAGGTGGATGGTTGAGACCCAAAGGCCTTCAGGAGTACCGACTCATCCACAGTAGGGGCAAGGGACTGCCAATCACCCCTCTGCCTTAAGATCTCCAATATGTCTGCAAATGAGACATCCTCTGAGGGAGATCGTGGGGACCCTTCTGATTCCTCCAAGTCGGTATCCGATGTCAGGGATTCCTGTGGGGAATCCAGGTGCCTCCTCTTGCACAGCCTCTTCCTGGGTACTTCATCAGTGGGAGCGTCCGGTGAAGTCCCAGCAGAGGAGGGGCCGCCCAATGGGGATACCTGAGGCTCTGGGTCTCGACGCTTGGTAGGGACCTGTGGGGAAGAAACTGAATGAAGCCCTTTAGGGGGAGGGGAAGAAAGATCTGTGGAGGTAGTGGTCTTGGCAGACATGACCTTCCTCATGGCATCGAAGGCACCAGAATCCCGGTCCGAGAAGTCTGTCGGCTCCGAAGAGGCCGGCAGCCCTCCCCGAGCAGAGACCCCGCACTCCAATCCAGAGGACTGAGCCGAAGCCACCTGCGCCGAAGCCCCTAAGGGAAGGGTCGGAACCGAAGTATCAGTCCAACTCTCCACCCCGGAGCCAGTGAGGGAGTGTCGGCCCCGAGACTCCCCAGTCGGAACCAAGGAGATCAAGGTCGACATAGCAGAGGAAGGTGGGTCAAACCTCGGCTCAGAGGGCTCTACCAACATCGGTTCTGTCTGCCCCGGCTCCGTGAGCTCGATTGGCTTCGGAGGAGGAGAAGAAAGTAGGGCTGGAATTTCAAGCTTCAAAGCAGAGTGTCTCGAAGCGGAAAGCATTTTGGCCAGAGCCGGGTTCTCTAGCAATCTCTTAACCACTCTGTCCAGGTCCACATCAGATAGTCTCGAAGAATGGGTCGATGGATGGGTCGAAGGAGCCGAAGACGGCACTGATTGAAGAATCGTAGACTGAGTAGTCTCCAACACCGGATCCACACCTGGGCTCCAAGGTAAAAGATCGATACACGACTCCAAGGGCTGTGGAGCCGATGATCGAACCATACTAGAGGAGCTCTGAGCAGAGGAATTAGGCTCAGAGGACCCCTTGGACGACTTTGACCCCTTCGAAGCCTTGGAAGAAAGGTCGGTCTTATCCAGAGCAGCCTGAAATTCAGGCTTCAGGAGTCCCCTATCCACCAACTTCCTGCGCCTTTCCAAGAGAACTCTGGCGCTGAAGGAGTGGCAGATAGAGCACACTTCCTGCAAATGAACAGAACCCAAACAGTAGATACACGTGGAGTGGTTGCCTGTAACTGACCTTTTTTTACCACACTCGCACCTTTTGAAGACAGACTTTTGCTTCTCAGACATTTTACCATAATGGAAATATCTATGTAACTATATATGTAAATATAAGTATATATGTACCAGTTCAGATCCCTGAACTAAACCTTAGAAAAAAATTATTCAGTATATTTATATATGTATATATATATATATATATATATATATATATATATATATATATATATATATACATATATATATATATATATATATATACACACACACACATACACACACCCTCTACAGAAGTAGCTAATTTTAACTTACCTATTACTTCTAAGTAATCCTAAGGAATTTCTAAGACAAAACACACGCAAAGGAGCTGACAGAGTCCTGTCACGCCCCAAAAAACTAAGATAGGCCTAACAAACAGCCAATAAGAACACACTCCAATCCAACTAATCCTAAAGGATTCTAATTACACTCTAAATCTAACTTGTAAATATTAAACACTAGCTAACACTATAATAGAATATTTTAGAAAAAATATCGCTAAATATAGAAAAAAAATAGCACTGGCCCAAGCTTGCTCCGACGAGTCTGTAGATCTGTTGCAGCGGCAAACTAGATCTGGGGGTTTACAGTATAGCATCATGGGATATACAACACTAGGTCTCGAGCTTCTCTGAGAGTTTGAGCTTGAAAAGCAGCCGACTCGGAGCCGAGGGATCGATTCCGAACCCAAGTGTAAGAACAAAACGGCGAGATAGAACAACTTCACATCTAAGATTTGGTTCAGAAGGTAACCAGACTCGGTAAGCCCACAATGCAAGTCAGCAGGTGGACCTCCTAGCAGCAATAATCCGTACATTTTCTGTTACACCACATTATCAAACAGTTGAGTTCATCATTATGACTGCTGCAGCGGGACTTAATCAGTACTGGGACAAAAAACAAAAAAAAAAGTACAAAGGACATGTTTGCAGGTTCCAAAACCGGAAAGTTTATTTATAGCGTTTTCTACATGGAAACGGTAACAAATCCTGTTTTGCCCCTACACTAGGCGTCCAATTTATAATGTTTTCAGAAAGTGCGAATGGATGACTGAAGCAGCCTAGAAGATACTGTGAACAGACTATTCCTAAAGGAGGATGCAGTGATAGTTACTAATCTGATCAAATGTGCCCTAACCTCCTTGGATAATAAATGTTATCTTGTCTTATTTACAACAAAAAAATCTAATCAGCTAATCACTTTGAAATAGTTTGTTTAGATTACTGGACCGCCCTATTTCTCCTGACGCTCTGTCCTTTGTTCATGGGATGCAAAGTATTATGTTCATACACAAAAATGCAAAATTCTTTTTCTTTTTATTTTTGGTTCTCTTACATAAGACAGAAATCTGGAAGCTAAACAGACACGATTCAAATTCAATTTAGATACCACATAATGCAAGTTTTTTGTTTGAACCCCCCCCCCCCTTTCTGGGAGCAGTACAAGACTTTTTATGCATTATGGACAGTAGATCAGAAATCACTGTTGACACAGAAGACCCTGTTTGTAGTTGCTTATATGACAAATACTTAAAGTCAATGGATTTGAGTATCTGGAAGAGAAGTAAATAAAAGTTATGTACTTATCATAACGACAGCTCTGAAGGATGGGCCATCCACTGTAATAGCAGGAATAATGCTATGTACAAAACTACTCAGCAAATACTTTCCCAGGCTGCTTAGAACCCTACAGCATTCTATCCTGCACCCCAGGAATATTATATTTCTACAACTTCCACAGAGCACTTGAGAGACTAACAGAATAAGCAGGAAGACAGAAGGACAAGGTGCCCCAAACTAACTACACAAAAGATTTGCAAGGAAGGGAGGGAGGATGTTGTAGAGGATGGACCTAGTTCTTACAAATCCTTTCATACAGTAAGTACATTGGTTTTGTACTGAGTAAGGGAAGTTCCATCTGGCATAACAGAAAATGTTCTAAGCTAATCTTTCTGGGTGGGGATCACTTTGGAAAAATCCCCTGTATTACACTGAACCTCAAAGAAAAACCTTGAGACAGTACGCAAACTGTACTGTCTTAGTAGACCAAGTAGCTGCTGCATAGATATAAAAAAGAGACAGCTCAGAGCCTTGCTCCTCCAACTTGATCACCTCAGCATTTCTTTTGTTCTGTAAGTACAGTCTGTGAATATCCATACAGTGAAGGAGATGCTCTTTTTTACTGCAAGGAGGCAAGATTAATACCTTGGTTATGACTACTCTGATCACTTTAGGCATAAATGAAGGGTCACTTCTGAAAGAATCGATATGAAAAACAACAAAGGTGTCTCTACAGAAAGACAATAAAACTCAGTCTATTAGCAGATGTGATTGGTACCAAATGCAGCATTTTCAAAGAACAGGTAGTTTAAACCTACAGAAGAAGAAGAAGATTAAAATGGTGGAATAGTAAGTGCTACCAACAAGAAACACAAGTCTCACTGTGTCTCTGGATCCTTAACAGAAGTGCCATGTATACCATACAGAAGGCAAGGGAAGAAGAATGGATAATGTGATCCAGACACACACAACTTTAAGAAGTGCCTGAAGTCTGGAAAAAATAGGAATGTGATGGTAAGCATCTTTTAAAACGGAGTGTTAACATGAATCCTGGTGGATGAAGAGGTAACCAATTGTGAAGTGGCATCATTCTGAATTTGGGCACCATCACAAATGGGCTTAAAGGACAATCCAGAACTCTGCTCTCCAAGCATTTTCTTTCATTGGCAATAAAAACATCCTTGAATAAAAACCTCCCTGGGGCAGCATTAGATGAAGAACAAGTGGAAATAAAACCTTCTAGTCTGGTGGATGAGAACTTATCCACTGGAAAAGAGAAATTTCCTCCCATTACCATCTGTAACTTTGATGATTTCCAGAACCCAGTTGTCTGAAAATTTTTGTTGCCAAACAGGAGTGGAGATTCAAACTTTCTGAAAGGGAAAGGGGCTGCCAGGGTGTGTGTGTGTGGGGGGGGTGGGGGGGGGGGCAAAGTCTCCTGAAGTGTCATTCTGACTTGGACTGTTCTTGGTTTGGGGGGGGGGGGTTCCTGAATTCTTTTTAGAATCCCCATGCCATTTTAAATGCCTATTTGCCTGCATTTTGAGGAGACCATTTATTTTGTTTTGTTTTTTGCCAAAAATGGATGAGGGGTTAGAGAATTCCATAGAAAACTTGGAAAGAGAGAACTGAAAAATCTAAGAGATTCCTTGTATCAGCTTATGCCTTTCATCACACCTTTTAATCACCTCTGCAGCAGAGGCACCAAAAACAAAAGCTCTATCCAAGGGAGAATTTATAATCTCATTTTTATATCATATTGGAGGTTCTGGGAATGCAGCCAGACAAACAACCTGAAAAAACCAGTATCAATGCCATAGCCCTAGAAGACATATCAATGGAATCATGCACATACTGTAAAGAATGAGTAATGACTTGTATAGTTGTAGAAACTAAATTATTTAAAGCAGATTTTCCTTACAAGAAGAAATGGTAGCCAAAGCATTCCTCATACTTTCACAGGTCAGAAAAAACTTTCATACATGAGACAGACAATTCAAAATCAAAAGATGCAGAAGCACAATCTTTTTCCCATATGCTTATTAAAAATCTTCCCATCCTTAATTAGAAAAAGTAGGATTGGAATTAACTGCTTAGCAGCAGTATGATCAACTAAAGCTATAGCTGGATCAGGTCTGGGAAGACTATAAAAATGTAAACAGCGGATTAACTTTATACAGTCTATCTGCCTTTTTAGGTGCAGCTGTTGGACTTAAAAAAAAAAAAAAAAAAAAAAAAAAATGCAGGCAATGATATACACAACCTCCAAAGTTGACAAAACTAGAGGAATGGGTGAAGGCTCTGGAAATTTTTTTTGTAACAGCTCATTGCATTTTCTGAGGAACTGAGAAACCTCAGTATTCTCCCAATGAAAACGCTGGTACATTTTTTAAATTGTTTCAGAGAAAGAGAAACCCCCAAAGGAAGAATCAGAAACTGAGCTCTCCTCAGAGTCTCAATCAGAAATCTGAAGAGAAAACCCTGCATCTGTCCCTTCAGCTTCATATCCAGATTCAGAATCTTGAACAACTTCAGGAAAAGAGGCATCCCTTTTTCTTTTACCCAAAAGCACCTTATAAGAAGGATCAATAGCCTGAAATAAACCCCAAGCCAGACCCAGTAAAATAGTCCTGCCCAAGGAAATTTGAGAAGTAGCAGATACACGTTTAGCTTTCTGTGTCTTTTTCACTGGGAAAATGGGGCCAACGGTGTTATAAATGCCAGCAGCAGCTTCCCCAGGCACGAACACAACATTCTGACAAAACATAGAAGTCTTTCCTGTTCCCTCTCAACTGACAAACAAGAGTGCTCAACAAGGGGACCTCAACAGCAGCAAAGGATGTGGATAACCCCAATTCACAATGGCTGTAGGTGCCACACCAGCAGAATTTGTGTAAATGATTAGTGATCTTAGAACAAAACAATGGACACAGCAGGGTCACCCACTTGCAGCTGAGGTAAACTGCTAGCCTGCTGTGGTGGCAAAGGTTGTTTGTCCTTCCAGTCACAAAAAGAAAACGTTAAGCAGATTGTGGGACCAACAGTTTGTTCCATGGTCAAGATGAAAATGGTGACTCTTTCCCGGAGAAAACATGAAAGGGCCAGTAAAATTTTAAGTCTTTAGAAGTCACTTTTTTGACAAACAACATACCTACAAACATACCCACAACATCCACAAACACAGAAACATCCACCCACCCAAAGTTAAAAGTACTTTATAACACTGTTAGCTTCCCTCCCCAAAAATAATTCTCCATAGAAAAATTATTTTCAATTACTTTAAACAACTTTTAAAATGACAAGAAAAAAATGCGCTTTCATTTAAGTGCAATACAATTTTATAACATTACATTAAAGCATAAACTCTTAGCTTAAGGAAAGTATTAATAAACAAATAATTATTTTAAAATGGAAGGTTCTCCCACTCAAAGGGAACTTATTTGTCCTGCAAAGGAAAAGCACAAGCCGATCATCCATACCTCTCAACTGTCCAGATTTTTGCCTCATATTTTTGTTCTACTCCTCATAAAATTAGTGGTTTTCTGGTAAATCACTGAGAACTGAAGTCACTAAATAATGTCATACATTTCATTTTCAGACTTCATATTGCTCAGAAATTGTGAATCAACAGAAATCCTCTTACTCTGGCAACTTTCTAAGTTTATAAGAGCAATATAACATCTGTCCCTATTTTTGGGCCTTTGTCCTCCCACTAATTTTAGGCTTTGTCCAGATTTCTTGCAGTAAGACAATGAAAAGAATGAGACCATTGATCCTCAAAAGCCTCAGAGGAGCATACTCTTCAGTGGAGGAAAGCTCTGAAGGGCTTGGTGCCCAAATCTGTCTTTTTAAGGTGCCCTGAAGCTTTGGAAGCTGGCTGGCTGTTATATCCTATGCAGGACATAACTCACACAGCCAAGGCTGCTGCAGGAGTGATCAGTATGATATAACCCGTATAGGTAAGGCTGCTGCTGCAGAAGTATGATGAGCATCACTAATTAAAAAAAACTTCTTTCTCAAGTTTTACATAGGGGCAAATTAAACTTCTGAAGTGCAGACATCAAGCGCATGTAGGGGATATAAAAATAAAAAAAAGATACCATTAGTCTAGCAGCCACACACTTTCCTGAAAAACATGGTGATCAGCCTATTAGTTTACAAGCAACTGTACTGGAACAAGTTCACATGAGGGGATGGGGGATGTAGCACTAAACAGGTCTATATTACAACGAACTCACAGGAGTCCTAACGTTGTAATATCGAACCCATATGTTCGAAATGTGAAAACAGCGAAGCCACGGAACACCAACTTTTTTTCCCAGGGGAAAAAATTGTTGGGCCGTTTTCGCGGTTTTGCTACTTCCTCCACTGTGGTGCGATCTCGGAGTTGGTATATTTAAGTAGGGGGATGTGGGGGGGGGAAGCCCCCCACATTAGTTTAAGTTTAAAGTGTGCATGTCTTTTTTTGTACCGGAACAGCGATTTTTTTCCCTGAGAAAAAAAATCTTTGTTCTGTTTTTTCATACTTTTTGGGTTTCGAACTTCCTGGTTTGGTAGTACATTGTTGGAACTCCTGCGAGTTCGAAGATGTAATATAGACCCGCGCTAAACTATAGTATAAAGTGCATTTTCTCTTAAAACATAATGCACTAGTCTCTTTGACTGAACATGGAATAAAGGTGGAAACCTTTGATGGCATAACTTAATTGGCATGTCTAAACAGAGTTTTTAATAAACTGATGTTTAATGCATGACCAATTCTTTTTTCTACCTTTAGTTTTATCCCATCCTCGGAATGTGTGAGGAGATGTGCCAGGGCAATATTTATTTTTACTATTTAGCTAAAAGTCTTGTTATTTACATTCATGAATAAAGTTCAAACTCTTTTGCTTTAATATGAAAATGAGTCTGGATTTTCACTTTAGATATGGAGAATACCTTCTGGCATCCAATGGTATACATAAAAGTAAGTTTGCTTCTTATGCTCCACCAGATGCTTAGCACTACTACTACTAAAAAACAATTATTCTGAGTCTTCATCTTTCAGGTTCACATCTTTCTGATGCCACATGGTTATCTAGTGAGTGCTTAAAGAATAAATTCCATAATGTTTCATAATCTACTAACATTATACATATTAGCATATCTATTTTTTATTCCCTTCCCACATTTCCCTGCATGCCTACTATCCAACACATCACTGCCCATTAATTTTCTATCAAAAGAGTGACAACTACTCATGGCATAAACATTATATCCAGGTATAAATGCAGAAAAAAAGCAAAGGTAAGGCTCCAGTTTCTTCAACCAACACAGCTGTTTATTAACACAAGCGCTTTCACTAAATGCTTCTTCAGGTGTATCCACATTGTTGCTAAAACACCCATTTTATACTATCATCACAAATCACATGACAATACAATTTAAATATTTAAAGAAAAATGCTTCTAAAAACATACAAAAGAATGTATACATTTTAAAATATGTACCATCAAATGCAAGTGCAGAAAAATATGTACACAAATAACCCATTTAAAAACATCACCTACGCAATGGTCTATTTTTTAAAATGGGTCTCACTGGCACATGGTCATTTAAGCCATGTCCTACATCAGCCCTCAACCTTACAATCCAGTTTGCCTCTAACTCTTCAGTTCTAGCTCTGACATCACCCCCCTCTTATTCTCATAACACCCAAGACCATAAATTTAAAACTATGTCTTTCACTTGTCTCAGACACATGCTTTGCAAGAGCATTAAATATGCTTTTATTTTTAATATAATAGATATGCTCTCTTATTCTATCTTTGAGCAATCTATCGGTCTACCAACATAGAATTTATTACATGACTAGCACGTAGCCAGATATACCACATGGGGGGTACTACAAGTTGCATTAATGCTCAAATGAAAGACCTCATGAGAATCTGGATGTTCAAATTCTGTTCCTACATCTATATATTCACAATACTGGCATCTCTTTCAGGGTTTAGTCCCTTTATCATTTGAATGCCCTATCTGATCTCTCGATGTACACAGTCTCCTTTTCAATGACTTTTTGTTCTTAAAAGTAAACCGAGGATGTGGGTCCAGAAATTTACTTGCCTATCTGTGGTCAAGAGATTCCAAGGAGTATTAATAATATTGGTATATTTTCTTACGTCTCTTGAATAACTAACACACATTCTAAGCTTACTATTATTATATATTTTATTAGCCCCAGAGTTTTCACAAGGTTCTGAAAAATAGGACTTTGCTCTCGTACCCCTTAATTTTTCTCTCTCTATCATATTACTACGTACTTCATCCTTATTGTATCCCCTTTCCACCAACTCTGTACTTCCTACTTCTGCTTGTTGTTTAAAGTCATTCTGTTTAACATTAAGCCTTGACACCCTATACAACTGGTTATGTGTGACATTTCTAAACACATACTTGGGATGCATACTATCTTTTCTTAGCAATTTATTGGCATGACATTCTTTCCTATACATTTTTGTACTTGATTCCCCTTCCTCTCCTCTAACTATACTGACATTCAGGAAATTCCTCAGAGCAAGACCAAGTCAATGTAAATTTAAGGAATGGTGTTGAATTATTAATCAATTCCACAAAATCCAATAACTGTCCTACTGACCACTTCCATAACAGGAAGAGGTCATCTACAAACCTTCGAAAAAACAGTATGTGCTGTTTATAGGGACCCCTTTCCACATTCTCTACCTCCCATGCTGACATCACCACATTCGCATAACTGTTGGCACATGATGTGCCCATTGCAACACCATTGCACTGCCAGTATATTCTGCCCCTAAACATAAAGATGTTATTCTCAAGCACTAGTTTCAATAAGATCTGTATTAGCTGTATCCTTTCTCTCGTGTAATTTCCATCTTTTTCTAGAAACTCTGTGACACTATTGATTCCAAGCTCATTCGGGATTACTGTGAAAAGAGAAATTACATCAAGTGTAACCAACAAAGCAAGTTCAGTCATTTCTCCCTTCCTGGAAAACTCATACAGATCTCTAATAAAAAGAGTTCAGTATCTCTTAAAATATATTCTGACTTTCTCAAATTCCTAAGATTTTTATCCAAAAATATGGAAATGGAGTCTGTGCACCAATCCCTTCCTCAGTTTACATTTAACAAAAAGTCATTGAAAAGGAGACTGTGTACATCGAGAGATCAGATAGGGCATTCAAAAGATAGAGGGACTAAACCCTGTAAGAGATGTCAGTATTGTGAATATATAGATGTAGGAACAGAATTTAAACATCCAGATTCTCATGAGGTCTTTCATTTGAGCGTTAATGTAACTTGTAGTACCCCCAATGTGGTATATCTGGCTACATGCCAGTCATGTAATAAATTCTATGTTGGTAAGACCGATAGATTGCTCAAAGATAGAATAAGAGAGCATATATATCATATTAAAAAGAAAAGCATATTTAATGCTCTTGCAAAGCTTGTGTCTGAGACAAGTGAAAGACCGTTTTAAATTTATGGTCTTAGGCAGATGTTTTGAGAATAAGAGGGGGGTGATGTCAGAGCTAGAACTGAAGAGTTAGGGGCAAACTGGATTGTGAGGTTGAGGGCTGATGTAGGACATGGCTTAAATGACCATGTGCCAATGAGACCCATTTTAAAAACAGACCATTGCGTAGGTGATGTTTTTAAATGTGTTATATGTGTACATATTTTTCTGCACTTGCATTTGATGGTACATATACATATTTTTAAATGCATACATTCTTTTACATGTTTTTAGAAGCATTTTTCTTTAAATAGTTAAATGGTATTGTCATGTGATTTGTGATGATAGTATAAAATGGGTGTTTTAACAACAATGTGGATACACCTAAAGAAGCATTTAGTGAAAGCGCTTGTGTTAATAAACAGCTGTGTTGGTTGAAGAAACTGGAGCCTTGCCTTTGCTTTTTTTCTGCATTTATTCTTGGACCTTTGGGGGCTTACTGCAGAGGCACCTGATTTTGTTGGCTTTGTTTTTCATTACATCCAGGTAGCCTAATCCATTCCCCAGCAACTGACATGAGGACCCGCTTTGCCTTCCCCTGGGGGAGGGGCATTCCCACCCACACCCCATCAAGGCTGAAACCTGGATGAAGCTGTTGAGAGCCAAGCACTTTTCCCTATCCTTTAGTGTTGCAAGCCAATCTGCATCCCTCCCCAGCACCCCCAGGGATGGATGCAAAAACATTAACAGCTTTCTTCTAACCCACACCTCACTCTGATTCTCTGCTGAACCATTAACCAATCTCAAGTCATCTGGGACTTGTGGCTTCATCACTCTACACAACGAAGACAGACAAAACACCTTACGTATTTACTTGAATTCATTTGCTAATTAGCTAAGTGGACCAATTCTCCATTTGGACCATTTTCAGCTACAACCTAGGTCAAAGGTGACAAAAAAACTTAAACATGTGTTAACGGCACTGTGAAGTTAATGTAACTTAAACAGTGCGAACACAGCAAGTTAAAAAAGTACCAGTTGCTAAAAGTGAAAGTCAAGACCTGGCATGTCATGAAGAATTTTCCAAGACAACCAATGTTTTTTTTCTTCCCTCTCTTTAAGGATTAGTTTACAACTAGAAATTCACTTAATCAGGGGAATTAAAGCAAGCTCGTCAGGGGGCCACTATCAATGAGTTAAAAGTACTTTCTATACAGGAGCCATTAATCTTTTTAAAAAGTTGTATATCTTCCGTTATGTCTGTGCACTTTGTACAGGAAAACTGAAGGTGGGGGGCCCAATAACGGACATCTCTACATATCTGACTGTTAATTTATTTTAGAGAATGGGCAAACTGTACATCAGCACCCTGACTAAACAATGAATGTTCTCCAGCAGGGTGTTAATGTACAAGTAATGCTCGCTGAAAAAAATGTCTCTGTTGCTTCACGGCAGCATATCAAGCCACTGTGGATCTCAAACTGAGAAAACGGAACAAGCGCCATTAGTTTATTCTTGCTAAGCAGCGTTTTTTCTGTTTAGCGAGTGTAAAATATAAAATAGAAGACAACTTAAAAAAAAGGTAGGGGTGTGTGTTGTGTGTGCGTGTGTGTGTGTGTGTGTGTGTGTGTGTACGTATGTGAGACAGAGAGAGATCAAGAGAGTGGGAGAGAAAGCGAGAGTGATGTTTGACTGAATGCCTGTATGAAAGCAGAGGAGACTGAGAGAGAGACAGAGATAGCTATCTTGTGTGAGTGAATGTGTATATGAAAGCTGAGGAGACTGTGTGAGTATATACATATATATACACATATATATATATATATAAATATATATAAATATTATATATAAATATTATATATATATATATATATATATATATAAATATATATATAAATATATATATATATATATATATAAATATATATATATATATATATATATATATATATATATATATATATATATATATATATATATATATATATATATATATATATATATATATATATATATATATATATATATATATATATATATATATATATATATATATATATATATATATATATAGATATATATATATATATATATATATATATATATACATATATACATACACACACACACACACACACACACAAACATTAGGAGGAGGAACTGTTTTACATTAAAAACATATAAAAAATACAATCTTTTTCTTTCGGCTTTTCCCGGTTAGGGGTCGCCACAGCAGATCATCTGTCCGCTCATGATTGGCAGTGCAGTTCTACGGTGTCGAGTTGCCAGCCTGGCGCCCAACCTTCCACAGAAGGCAAACACATGCACACACTCACGCCTAGGGCCAGTTTAGAGTGTCCAATCTACCTACTGCATGTCTTTGGGATGTGGGAGGAAACCGTACACTCGGAGGAAACCCATGCAACCACAGGGAAGACATGCAGACTTTGCACAGAAGATACCCCAGCAGAGAAACGAACCAGAGAACCTCTTGCTGTGAGGCAGCAACACTAAACGCTGCACTCCCGTACTTAAAAAATAAATAAATAAATAAAGTAAAACACAACAATTTTACAGAGATCCCATTCTCCAAGCACAATAATGGCCTCCAGGGTGTGCATTAATGTGTAATTAACGCCCTTCCAGGGGTGAAGAGGCCCTCTGCCTGCAGCATCGGGCCTCATAACACCCCTGAACGGGCATGAATTGCACATTAACATACACCCTAGAGGGCATTATTGCTTGCGTAATGCCCAGTGAAAAACAAGTCTGCTGCTTCACGGCAGTATATCAAGCTGCAGTGGAGATCGACTGCTGAAAAACTAACGGCTGCCATTACTTTTACACTCACCAAGCAGCACTTTTGCTGTTTAGCAAGTGTAAAAAAACAAACAAAAAAAACAGTGTGTGTGTGTGTGTGTGTGTGTGTGTGTGTGTGTGTGTGTGTGTGTGTGTGTGTGTGTGTGTGTGTGAGAGAGAGAGAGAGAGAGAGAGAGAGAGAGAGAGAGAGAGAGAGTGATTATGTGTGAGTAAATGTGTGTATGAAAGCAGAAGTGTGTGCGTGTGTGTGTGTGTGTGTGTGTGTGTGTCCGCGCTTGCGACAACAATCTTGTGTGAGTGCATGCATGAAAGCAGAGAAGACTGTGTACGAGAGAGTGAGAATGAGAGAGAGTGAGAATGAGAGAGAGTGAGAATGAGAGAGAGAGGGAGAAAAAAAAAAAAAAAAGAGTGAGAGCGATCTTGTGTGACTGAATGTGTGTATGAAAGCAGAGGAGACTTTGTGTGTATATACAAGTGTGAGAGACTGTGTACTTGTGGATGGGAGAGAGAATAGGGTCCATGTAAAATTATATTTTACTTGCTTATTTTTTTTAAGCACTATATTATTTTTTAATGCATGTTTGATGTGAAATGCTTCCTCCAACACCATTAACATATACTATAGCATATCTAGAACATTATGCTAGCGTTGCCACCTTTCGTTGTGGCTAAAACCGGAGTAAGGCCACACTCCTCACATTACCATAGCCCCACCAATTCCCCTCCCCTCTACCACCCATGCCCCACCCATTCTGTGATGTCACTGACAGCAACGGATAGGAACACCCTCTGCTTTCCATTCCTGATACCTGTTTTCAGCCGATTTACTTTGATTTTCTGTAAAAACGCATAGTAAATCAGCCAATTTAACAAACTCCGATAGTCCCATTTCCTTTTTTGAAACAAAATAGTGGAGTTTGTACAGTGTTTTCCAGACTACCAGAAAGTCAATTTGATTTCTTGATAGTACAGAAAAAAATTGGATATGTGGCAACCCTACATTAGGCAGAGGAACTATTTTACATTAAAAATATATAACAAATACTACAGTACTTTAAAAAAAAAAAAAAAGTAAAACATAATTTTACAGACAGCCCATTCTCTAGGTGCACCTGCGGCATTGGACCTCATAACACCCATGGGCGGGCATTAAATTACACATTCACACACCTTGCTAGGCATTATTGCTTGCTTATTTATTTGACATTTGTTTAATGTCCAGGTAATCTATTCGGCCATGCCAACACTTGTGGGGTTCCATGAGATAGCATCTCAACCAGTACATCAATTATTGATTAAAACACAGACTTTTCAACTACAGTAGCAGCAGTCAGATCTACTAAGCTAAATGCTTTTGAAACATCAAGGAAGACAGAAAATGTGTAAAGACTGAACATACAAACCTACCAGGTTGGACATCAGCTGTGTGAGCGCACCCGTGCATCACGTCAAAAATCCACACAGCATTTGTGTAAGCTTGTTCTACTCAGTTAGACTGCATCACAGTTTGGTGCGTTACCTCTTCCAAAATATTTTTTCTAAAGAACTAGGAACTCTAAAAGGATGATAGTTATTGTGTTTTTGACATCTCCACCTTAAAAAAGCTGGATAAACTTAGTAGCTTTTATTAGTCTATTAACCGGGCACAGTTCCTTCTAGAATACTCCTACTGATTAGTTTGGTAACTGATGACACAACAAATGGTACAATTTAACTAATACACGCCGGTGGAAGGTTGTCCATAAAAGCAAAGCCATGGTTCCTAATTTGTTTTGGTTAGTTTATCAATGGAATTAATGGCTTTGGGGGCAGGGAAGGTGAGCAAATATTTCACCAGTAGGCATGTACTGAACAATAAGTGATACTGAACTATCATTTTCCTCTAAATTTGTCAGTAGCAGCTTAACAGGAGATTTTAAACTTATTTGCCGTCTCAGAATGGGAATCAAATGTTAATGGGTCCTTAAGATGTCATATGCTCTATCCCAAGGAGGTTGCTTATGCACCTCCAAAAATGTCTGCTTGGCTTTTCTTTCTATTGTGATGAAGAGCTGTGCAACTTTCCCTTTTACCCTGGTGAATCATCATTTGACATTCATTTCTCAAGGCTCTGTTATTCATTTTTAGACCCTTCCCTGTTACCTTGCATGCTTTCCTTTCACTTTTTCTCTAGAAACCTCACATTTCCAAACTATTTGGTAATCCAAGTTGTGTATAATCCCTAGCAACACTACTGGGGCATACCTATTCAAGATACTAATCATTATATTACTGACGGGCTACAAGGCAGTACTGTCTGCTAGGATGGCTAGACGAACCCAGAGTACTGAAAAGTTCCTCACCTACATGACCTGAAGGTAGAAGTAGGGGTACTGAACTGCTGCATTTCCAGAAGGTGGAAACTGCTAAGTGGTCACTAAGGTGGTTGGATAGCATGCCTGAAGCAATAAGTTCTTCTGGGCTACTTGTTAAGACCCAATCAAAGATATGTTCTTCACATGTTACCCATCACTTGGTCTAAAAGGTTTGTCAGTAAGGTAAGAAAAATACCAAGGCAAAGCCTCATCACAACTTTGGCATTGTCATGGAATGTTAAAGTCACAGACTAAGAGCAGGTCCCCTGACCTACTGTCAACCTACCAACTTAGTGAACTTTGTGAAATGTGTACTGGTTTCTGGGCTTTGCTTTTTAATGCTGTATATAAATATGTTCCAAGTTCAGGTGTTTTTGCAGTCCTACCAAGAATGACATAAGCACCGCTTCTTCACCTGGAATGCTAAAAGGGTAGGATTCCATTAGTGAATATTAGTGCTGTCAAAAAGTACAGTTGTGTACACTTATCATAAATGTAGATGTTAGAGTGTATTTACTGTTGCAGTCATTACATTTGGGTGATCTGCTTACAGGTAGCCCTCAGTCGGCCTGATTAACAAAGTCTTGGGTCCTGCGTCGGTTGCTGTCCCTTCTTCCATGATGCCAGGGGCATAAAACAGGCAGCCGACGCCATTACATCAGTTTTTCTTGCCCCAGATGTCAAGTGCCCCCCTAATGGAAAGCAATTAAATATAAAAGTACAAATATATACCTACAACAAAAAGGCAAACACACCAAAAAGGCTTTTAAGCTTAGTAAAGGAAAGTAGAGGTGCAGCCAAAAGAAGTTAGGGGGCTGGAGGGAGGGTAACCAGGACAGCAACAGTGAATACACTCGCACATCTGTATTTATGTTAAGTGTACAAAACTGTACTATCTTCTTCGTGTTTCACTGTTGTAGTCATTACATTTGGTAGATTCCCAAAGCTATGGTTGGGAGGAGGAATTTAGATAGCATTAGGGCCAGCTATAAGGCCCTGCAAGACTGCAGTGGCACAGCCATCTCTGGATTTAGTGAAAATTGGCAAATAATGTTTGGTGAAAGTATGTACAGAACTCCAGGTAGCTGCTTCTAGGATGTTACTGGCAGGGACGCCTCTGAGAAAGGCTGTGGAGGTAGATGGGGCCCTGGTGGAGTGAGGTCAGATCCCCTGGGGGATAGGTTTTCCATGGTGCTTATAGCAGAAATGAATGCAATGGCTTATCCATTTAGAAATGGTTTGCTTTGAAATAGCCTTCCCCTCGGTCCCTGCAGCAAATGCCACCAGCAGTTGTTCAGATTTCCTTTGAGATTTAGTCCTGTCCAAGTAGAATCTAAGTTGTCTGTGCACATCTAAGGAATGCAGTATCCGTTCCCCTTTATTCTGTGGATTGGGAAAGAAGGTTGGCAAATGAATGGACTGACTAAGAGCTACACTGGATACCACCTTGGGCATGAAGGATGGATTGGTTCTAAGGGACACCCTGTCTACATGAAAGATGATGAAAGGCTCCACTGCCATAAGGGCCTGTAATTCAGATACCCTTCTAGCTGAAGTGATCGCTAAAAGGAAAGCTGTTTTCCAAGAAAGAAATTTTAAGTCTGCAGTAGCAGCTGGCTCGAAAGGCGGTATAGTGAGTTTCTCCAAGACAAAGTTAAGGTCACAGGCTGGGGTTGGAGCTCTCCTGGGTGGTCTCAAATTTTTCGCCCCTCTGAGGAACTGCTTGAGCAGTGGATGAGAGAAGAGGGGAGGTTCTGTGTTATAATAAGCTGAAATGGCTGAGGCATGGATTTTAACGGAGGAAAAAAGACAGGCTCTTGTGAAGCATCTCAGTTAAGTTTTGTAAAATCTGAGGTAAATTGGGTGCTGCTGTGCTCATCCCTTGAGATTGGTTCCAGGCACAGAATCTTTTCCATTTTTCAGCATAAGATTTTCAGTACTAGGCCTCCTTGCCTCTAAAATGATATTTTATTTTTATTTATTTTACATTTGTTGACCGGGCTAGTCTAACTGGATACATGTCCATTTTCAGTAGAGGCCCGGGGAATAAAGCTCCACTTTTAAACTAGATAAAATCAGAACAATACAAAAAAGATACATGCAATATGTAAAGTAAATAAGAATTTCTTCATCAACTTAAGTTATACAGATTTTGAGTACTGGGTTTAATAAGGTAAAATACAGTATTACGACCAAGGGAACGAGATAGATCATTCAATATTAGTATAATGGGTATGAATGTGCCTTTGAAATGATATAAAAAGGTTATGAAAGGTGTATAACACAGGGAAGTAGGAGAAATTATGGAGGATAAGTACATGAGGAAGTAATTATAGTCATAGTGAAATAAATAGATTGGTTTATGTACGAGGTGGGAAGATAACAGTTCACTGAGGAAGGAATATGTAGTAAGGAGCATGCTCAGTGATAGCATGATTGGAATAAGATACTAGGACGGGGAAGAGTGATGAAATTGTTAAATACTTCAAAGTGGGTTAAGGAGGAGATATATAGAAAAGGTTATGGTGGGGAGGGGGGTTAGTCAGGGTTAGTACAAGGACAAAGCCATTGTGTTTTTAAGTGAATTTTTAGTTGATTTTTTAAAGAGAGGTGATGATGAAAGAGATGCAAGTTTATTGGGAAGTTTGTTCCAAATCTTCCCCACTGAATTAGAGAAAAAGAGAATCACCTGCCTTGTTGTGGGATTTCTGGGTGGTAACCAGTAGTTTATTTGCTGAGCGAAGGTTAGAAAGGTTTGTGTAGGGGGAGATGAGGCTACTGAGAATAGGAGTATTACTAGGCTGGTATAGTATTTTATGAGTAATGGAGAGTTGCTGAAATTTTAGCTGGTTATTTAGTTCAAGCCATCCTAGAAGTTTTAGGTTTAGACAGTGATGTGTTCTAAATGAGGACCCAGTAGCAAACCTGGCAATATTGTTATAAGAAGTAGACAGTTTGTTTAGGTTGCTTTTGGAAAGATTAGTATAAACTGGGGAGGCATAGAAGAGAGTGGAGATCAGATGGGTCTGGGCAATAGTAGTTCTGGCTTCTGACGTAAGAAAAAGTTTTATCCTATATAAGGATCCAAGTTTTCTGTTTACAGTTTTGATGGTGGCATTAATATGAGTGTTAAAGTTGAGGTTGTGGTCAATCAACACACCTAAGAGTTTTGTAGTTGGGTCAGGAGCTATGATTGTACCATCGATGGAGGTAATAGAGAAGTCTAGTGGGGTGGATTTGTTAGTTGGAGTAAATAGTAATAGTTTGGTTTTTTTGGCGTTAAGGAGGAGATGATGTTGTTGGAACCAGTTTTCTACTTGGTTGAATACTGATTGGGTGATGGCATGGAGTTCAGATAAAGTGGTTGCTTTACAAATCAAAGTGGAGTCATCTGCGTATTGTATGCAGGTAGGTAGAGGCAGATTAGTAGAAAGGTCGTTAATGAATATGGAGAAGAGTAGAGGTCCCAGGATAGAGCCCTGTGGGACACCAAGGGTAATAGGGAGATGTTTGGATAGGTTATTATCCCAAAGAACAGCTTGCTGTCTATTGTGCATATAGGATTCGAACCACTGTAATGCCTGTGTGTTAACTGATGGTTGACCATATCAAAAGCTTTAGAGAGATCAATGAACAGAGCAGAGGAGAGCATATTATTGTTACAATGTTTATTAATACAGTCTGTAAAGGATAGGAGAGCAGTGGTGGTACTGTGGAATGGTCTAAAACCACATTGACAGTCAGCTAGAAGGTTATATTGGAGAACGTGGTCAAGAATTTGTTGGTGGATACATTTTTCCATAATTTTGGCTAGTGGTGATAGTAGGGCTATGGGCCGAAAGTTGGAGAGTTCAGTTGAGTTCCCTCCTTTGTGAAGTGGGATTATGTGAGAGATTTTCCATAGTGAAGGAATGGAGCCTTCAGTTATGGTTCTATTAATTAGAATAGAGATGGGGTAGGGAAGAGCTTTAGCAGCAGTTTGAAGGTATTCAGGTGGTAGGAGATCGGCTGAGGGTGTACAGAGTTTGAGTTTATGAAGCAGAGTATAGATGAGGGCTGTAGGAATAGGTTTTAAGTGAAAGGTAGGTGGTAAGGTAGTGGGGGAGGACGATAGGGTAGGGTTGAGAGGTGGTAGGGAGTTAGCTAGAGATTGGATAGTTTCAGTAAAAAAGCTGTTGAAAGCATCAGCAATCTCATTTGGAGAGTTTTGGGAGAGACCAGATGGGGTGGGTGTTTTGGAGTGTCCTGGATGTAAGAGTTTATTTATGCCTGACCAGAAGCTTTGGGGTTGACTATGGTGATTTTGTTGGAGTTTGAAGAAATATTTTTTTTTTATCCTGAAGTATTGATTTTTTGGTGGCATTTCTTAGTTGTCTAAAGTGCTGCTGATCAATTGGGTCTTTGGTGTTTCTCCATTTGAACCAGATTTTATTTCTTTGTAGGATTTGTTGACTGGTTTCTTTAGTAAGCCATGGGGCTGCTTTGCATCTAGTTCTTATGGAGTGTGAGGGGGCATGGAATTCTAAAATTTGTAGGAATTTGGAGTTAAAATGTGATACTGCTTCGTCAATTGGCAGGTGCCTTAAGGGTGACCAGTCACAGGCTTGAAGCTCAGCCTGAAAATTGACTGGATTAAAATTTTTTTTGTTGTGGGTGATTTTAAAGGTAGGTTGATTTGGAATATAGGATTTTTGTCTAGATAGGTAGGTTAGTGAGTGGTCACTAATATCATCAGGAAGGACACCTACTTTGTAAGAGAGAGAGAGTGGCAGTTTATCAAGATCCAGTCTAATATACTTTCTTTGCTGGTGGGTTTATGGATTCTAGTGGGGGTGGTAATAGTTTGAGAGAAGCTGTAGAGGTTTATATGGGTTGTGGGTTCTAGAGTGGTACAGGAGTTCCAGTCTGTATTAAAATCACCGAGTACTATGGTTTCTTGAGGGAAGGATGTAGAAAGCCAGCAGAGGATACTTTCTATGATGCTAATGTTATTGCCTGGGGATAGGTAGGAGCATATTATGTTAACAGATTTAGTATTATTGAGCTGGAGCTTGGCAATAAGAATTTCCACATTGGTTTCTAGAGGGGGTTGTACCAGTATCGATGTGACCTGTAAATGAGATTTGTGCAATATTGCTACCCCACCACCCTTTTTGGTAGTTCGGTCTAACCTCAGGATGTTATAAACAGGTGGGAGTATTTCATTGTCTTTTGTAACAGGTTTAAGCCATGTTTCAGTTAAGCATAGGATATCAAGAGTGAGTATCTAGTAGAGCGTGCAGTTAGCTTACTTTATTGTTAACACTCCTTATATTGAGATGAGCTAGGAGTAGTGAATTAGTGGGAGTGAAGGGGGGGCGAGCTGTCTTAGAGTGTTGTTATAAGGTCCTGGGTTGGAATGACTGTCCCTGTGAAGGAGAGGATATCGGAGAGGACTATATGGATGCTTCAGTGGTTTAGTATAGTTAAGTTGCACTTTCCTAAAATGTGTAAATGTAAAATGGGCTACTCTGTGGTATTTAGGTGATAGATAGGATGAGGTGGATGTTATGTTAGAATGGCTAAGGATTTCAAGATTTATTATTAATGTTTGTTTAAGGGATTGTTGACAAGATGAGAATTGTAGGTTTTCGTAATGAGTGAGAGTATAGGGAATAGAGAGGATAGATAATAGTAAAAGTAGGAGTGGTAGTTTAATGTAAATGAGTGAATAAAGGACATGGTGACGGAGATGATAAAATGTAATATGGAATTAGGAGGTTGGAGTAAATGAGGGTGTGGACTAAATAGGTGTGAAAGAGGTAAGGGAGAGTGATTATCAGTATGTGAGTGGCTGTGTAAGTCTGTAAAGAGTGGTGAAAGATTTCAAATCCAATAAACTGTTTAAAAACAAATTGGTAACCAGAAACGATAAGAGCAGGAAGCAGGTGAAACACTTTTATTCGTAAGCGCTTTCGGCTCAGTATTACCGAGCCTTCATCAGACAAACAGTGATTCAAAGGCTCTCAGCCTTAATATACAATGATAATTAATATCAATTAAGTAATTAATCAGAATTTAAAAAGACATTTCAATAAATTCCTTTATACTAGTTCTCAACCTAAATTATAATAGTCTTGTGTTGAGAAACATAAAATTATTAAAATTACTAAAACATACAAAAATCTTCTCTCAGAAAGTAAAACAATTATTGTAGTGAATTGAATAAAAATTAATTTACCACGCATATGTATTAAATAATGGAATACATAATAATAATTAAAATTATTGTTATTATTGTTGTTATTAGATCTCGTATTTAAATGTTCATACATTAAATACTTAAAGTGCACAATTGATGTTAGTATAAAAATGAATATAAATATAAAAATAGACCTAAATGATAAAACTCAAACAAATTCAGCTACTATGAATATAGATTAAATCTAAACTCATTGCTGATGTTAAATAAACTTACATTTAAAAGTTATGTTGTTACTAATGAATATTTAATGATTAATTATCTATTAAGTGATAGTAACTTTAATACACACTTAATAAACAAGAATTCATTTAATCCTGGAAACATATGAGCATTGGTAATAATTTGCCATCTAAGTTCATCAAGCTCTAATTTTAAATGCCAAGGACCTCCTTGAATACCGATAGTTCTCTGCTGTAATACCATAAATTTAAATGTGTGTAGGCTTATGTATAATATGCTTGGCAAGAGCATTGTTTGTGTCTTTGGTGTTGATGGCGTAGTAATGCTCATAAATACGTTGTTTTAGTTTTCTCTCTGTCTTCCCGATGTAGAAAACATTACAGGACTGACAGAGAGCAACGTATATTACTGCCTTAGATTCACAGTTAAACTTAGAATTAAGATAATGTGTGTGACCGTTAATAATACAAGAGTGACTAACAAGGATGTGCCTACATTGGGTGCAATGACCACACTTAAACATACCCTTTATATTTGAATGTGTAGTACATATGTCGTTCTTTTTTTCTATTATACTTTTTAAGTTAAAACCCTTTCTGTATGTTATTTTGTGTTTATTTCCTAATGAGTTTAACAACTGTTCGTTACTACTAATTAAGAGCCAGTTTTTGAACAAAATCGTCATAATTCCATAAGAGTCAAGGGAATAAGTGTTAATAAAACTGATCTGGTACACCTCATTATTAGGAACGTCAGAAGACTTAACACTATTATAGTTCGTGTTGGGTAAACGTTCATGACTTAGGTTCACATTAAACAAAGGGTTATCTTCATTGTTGAAAAAATGTATATCTTGGCCCCTATTCAATAATGGTTGGAAAGAACCCTGCTCCCTTTTATGTTGAACTTCAGTTCTCAGCAATGTTAACAAATTTAAGGGGTGAAAGATTATTTGTTAGAGTGAGGGGGAGTGGCTTGGTAAGTATAAAGGTAGGACCACTGGGGGTGGGTGGGAATTGGGGGTAGGGGAGTGGAGTGAGCCCGCAGGGCGAACGGAGCAGGTTACAGAAGGCAAGTGAGAGTCTACAGAGACAATCAGGGAGCTGCAGACTCCTTAGGTGTCACTGGGTGAGTAGAGTGTGGTAATGCAGGAGAGAGGTAGTGAGTGATTGTGGAATAAAGGGAAGAAAAACAGAGTACAGCTAGATAGTGGGGAGAAGAAAAGGTACTAGTAGAGTGAAAGTGGCAAGAGGATTTTCAGCTCGTCAAGGGATAAGAGCTATAAAAGTATTAAGAATAGATAGTTGGGAATGCGGAGTACAAGGTGTAACTCTAGATTGGAATTTGGTGCCACCTAGTGGCCAGAAAGTATAGTAGACGAAGGTAACAGTTATTAGATACAGCTAGAAAAAGGAGTTACAGATAAAAGTAGGTAAGGGGGTGAAAAAAGGCAAATTGCTATTAGGGTGTAGAGGAGAAAATATTTTCTGCTGGTTTCTCTGCTCGCTAGCTTAGTTTTTCTTGTTGCTAGGTAGTTATAAATAAATATATAATGCAGTTTAATAGGTAGGTCCAAGGTGGAACATACTTTCTTAGTCCTTTTGGAAGCTGGGAACACAATACATGTGCAGGGGCAACAGATTTCCTTGGTCAGATGTTGGGATGGTTGTGACAAAAAAAGCAGAGAGGGGTCCTGAAAGATCAAGCAGGTCCCTTAGTATAGGATAGAAGGTAGAGAGATAAGCACTAACCCTCTGCGACCAGGGACACACAGCAGCCAGGGCAGTTACAGGGAGAATAAAGATATCCATCAGATATCCATCCAAAGATATAAATCACAGGTTTGCTGAGGGATGGTAAAGGAGAGATTAAGTAATTAGCCAGGCTGCAAGTTTCAGTGTTAGAAGCCAAGGATGCAGAATCTAGTTCTCCTGCTGAGACAACAGGGAAGAAGTCTAAGGCAGGTGCCATTGAGATAACCGTGACACACTGCGCAGGAGGGGGTACCAGTGTTGGCGTGGCCAGTCTGGAGTAATCAATATCATTCTTGGTTTGTCCTGTTTGATTTTTAGTAGTACTTTGGAGAGCAGAGGCAGGGGGGGGGCATAGACCGATTTGATGCTCTGTCCTTCAGCTGGAAAAAACTCTTTCCAGGCTTGTTTGTGGGGAGTCCTTGTGCAAAGTTTGTCCAACTGGTGGTTCTGGGGAGATGCAAACAGGTCTATATCTCTGGGCTCCCCCATTTGCTTGTCAACATGTTGAAAATCCTTGGTTCCAGTTTCCAGTCGTGTGGGTCCATGAGGTTTCTGCTTAGTCCATCTGCCAGTGTATTTAATTTTCGTGGTAGGAATTGAGCTTGTAGGTGCACTTGATAGCTCAAGGCTGTGTTCTGCAATGCCATGGCTAGTCTGCAGAGGGGGTAAGAATGTGTATCCCCCCCCCGCTTGTTTATGTACCACATAACAGTGGTGTTGCCCGTCTTTACCATTAGTTGTCCTGGAAGAATGTGGTCCTTGATAGCTGTCAGAGCATTCTGTTACAGCCAACATTTCTTTTCGATTGATATGCAGGTGCATTTCACTTGGGTTCCATTTGCCCTGATTGCACTTCCCCGCCAGGTGAGCCCCCCCATGCATAGTCTGATGCATCTGTTGTTAGGGTTTGGGCGGCATGGGGTGGCATGAAAGGTAGTCCCTTGTTTTGGTGGCAGACCTCTGCCCAAAGGAACTCTAGGCGTAGGCAAGGTATGATAGGAATCATTGTTTCTAGGTCTTGAGAATGTTGACACTATAGGCTCTTTAGATACCACTGTAGTTTCCTCATATGCAGTCTTGCATATGGAATTAGAAGAATGCAGGAGGCCATGAACCCCAAGGCTTGCGGTATTTGTCTTGCAGATAGCAGGGTTTTTGTGGACACTTGTTTGAAGTAGGTTGTCAAATGAATGTGCTTTTCTGGCGTGAGGTACACCATATGGGAAGTTGTATTCAAGCTTGCTCCCAGGAATATAATTTGTTGACAGGATAACAGGTGTGATTTCTTTTCATTTATGGTGTACCCCAGACAAGTTAAAACCCTTTTTACAAAGGCCAGATGAATCAAAAGTATGTCCTGGCTTTCTGCCTGAATTAGACAATCGTTCAGGTATGGGTATATTTGAATATTTCTTTGCCTGCAAAATGCAATAACTGGAGCTAGTGAATACCCTGGGCGCAGTAGATAAGCCAAAGGGCAGTGCAGAGAACTGACAGTGCATGTAGCCTGCTTTGAAACGTAGGTATCTTCTGCAAGATTCCCTGATTGGGATGTACAGGTATGCTTCTTTTAAATCTAGTGTGGCCAACCAGGCATCTTTACCTAGCATAGGAAGTAATTGGTGAAGAGTCAGCATCTTGAATTTTGGAATCTCCAAAAAGGTGTTTAGAGTACACAGGTCCAGGATAGGACGCCATGAATTGCCTTTTCTGGGTACCAGGAAAAGTCTCAAGTAGAAACCTTGTCCCTTTTCCTCTTCTGGTACCAGTTGAATAGCCCCCATGCTTAAGAGAGAAAGTACTTGTTTTTGGGCCTCTGCCCACTGATTTGGGGGTAGATCCCGCCACCCACTTGGTGTTGGCAACATGTGGAAGTGAAATCTGTATCCCTGGGACACTATTTAAAACCCATTTGTCCTTGGTATTGAATTCCCAATTCTTTGCATGAAGAGCACTCTTTCCCCCCAAAGGGGCAGTCAGTTGATAAGTGCTTGGACATTTTAAAAGGAAGTCATTGAGAAATTTTACCATGGGGGGACTCTTATTATTCCTAGATTTGGAAGTGGAGGCCCCCCCACTGCTTAGTTCTGAGAGTCCCCTGGGACTGAAACCTGGGGTTTTTGCTGTGTCTGTATTTGGCTTGAGAAGACCTGAAAGGGGCTGGAAATGACCAATTATTAGAGGGCCAGTGCCTACTAAATCTAGGAGGCTGACCTTGTAAAAAAATCTTTTAACAGTTTCCATAGATTTAGCTTTATCTTCCATCTTTTTAAGAACTTCCTCAGCCTTGTTGCCAAACAGGCGGTCCTGATTTAAAGGAGCATCCAACACTTTAGCTTTAACATGAACAGGCAAAGATTGCTCCTTAAGCCAAGCATGCCTTCTGAGCACAGACCCAGTAACAGCAGCCCTGCAAGAGGCCTCTAACGAATCAAAACCACATTGCAAAGTATGTTTTCCAACCTGTTTGGCAGAATGCATTAAATCCTGTAATTCTTTATTTTCCACGCAGTCAGGAATCAGCATCATTTTCTGTTTAAGCAGTCCAATAACATGTTGCTGATACTTTAACATATGAAACTGGCAGTTTAAAGCCCTAATGGCCAAGGTTGCAGAAGTGTAAACCTTCTTACCCCATCTATCCAGTGCCCTGGAGTCTCTATCAGAAGGGGTAGGATTTTTAGCAGTAGAAGCCTTAATGCCCCTGGGCCCCTGTGAAATAGTCTCTGGATCTGCAATAGGATTTTTGAAAAGGAACTTGTGGGACTCATGGACCCTGTAGTATCTGTCAGGTTTTTTGGGAGCAGGAGGCAGGGAATCAGGGGCCAAATTAGATTCCGAAAAAGCATCAACCATGTCTAGTACAGGAGGAATAGCTAAAGGCCTATGCTGAGGTAGGAGAAGGAAATCCTTAAGCCTCTTTTTTGAATCAGAAAAATCCTGGCTTTCCCAGTGGAAATGCTCCCTTAGAGTATGTAAGGTTTCCCCAAAAGAAAAATCCTCAGGAGGGGAAGCTGAGGGAATACAGTCCTCTACATCAGAATCTTCATAAGTAGGCAAGGGCAAATCCAGATCATCAGAAGAATCAGAAAAAAACAGAATCCTGATCAGAAGATTCATAATCAACTTCAATCCTAAGTCTCTCAGAAGGGGGGGGGGGGGGGTTTGGCTACACCTGATTAGAGTTAGTAGATCTTCAGCCATTCTTATTTGTTTTTTTAGGCATAGAGGCCTGAGCATGTGGCCTGGGCGTAATTTTTTTAGACATGGATCGAGATTTAGGCCTAAGTAAAGAAGGAGGCGATTTAATATGCAAGTCCGTAGGCCTGAATACACCCTCACAAGCCGGTGCCTGCACAGCAGCTCTGGACCCATCCAAGGTAGAGACATCAGCGGGTTCCATAGTTGAAGTATAGCGTGGCATACCGGACTCTGAATGGGTCTCAGTAGAGGCCTGCGAATCAGAAGTAGCGGGGGCTGCGAAAGCACTTCACTGAGTACCGGCGAACTGGCGACTGGCTTAGGAGAAGCGTTGTTGGTAGTTTTGGACCTCAGCAGCATGTCTCTGTCTTTATCTTTGCGTTTTTTCTGAATCCCGGTAGTCAGATGGCTTACCGACGACATTTCTGGATAACTGAACCGAGAACCAAAATATTTAGAGGCAAAAATATACAGACGGATAGTGCGCTGATTAAGTAAAGCACAAAACCGACAGCAAGGTACGTCGTGGTCAGGGCCTAGGCAAGGAATACAGTATGAATGAAAATCTTTGAGGCATTTGCTTTCCACAAGTAATGCAATTATTAACATTTACTGACATCGGTAAGGAGCAAGAAAGTTTCCCCAATGGGGTACTTTGCTGTAGTTGAAGACTTCGGTTCTGAAACTTGAAAACAAAAATTTCAGGAATCGGCTGACCGGCACTTGCAAACTGCTTATGCTTCGGGCACCGCATGGCAAGAAAGACTGATGTAATGGGGTCGGCTGCACGTTTTATACCCCTGACCACCTGACGCCATGGAAGAAGGGACAGCAACTGATGAAGGACCCAAGACTTTGTTAATCAGGCCGACTGAGGGCTACCTGCAAGCAGATAACCCAAATGTAATGACTGCAACAGTTAAATACGAAGAACATCCACATAACATAGCAAAGTGGCAGAGCAATTAAATGTTGCGACCACACAGCACCTGGCTCTTCAGTTCACTTCTTCACTACCATGCTTTCTGTGCAGTCTGCAGGTCCTGCTAGTGCCCATGTCTTCATTAGACACCTATAGTATGCCCTTAGTATAAGAGAGAAAACTAAAGGTGAATTGGCAATCCCCAAAATTTTACTCAGAGAAGTGTGTATGTTTGTATGAGTGTACATGTGGATGTGCATACGTGCACGTGTGTACATCTGCCCTGCAATACTTTATGCAAGATTAACTTCTCTGCCTTGTGCCCAAGTTGATATCCCCCCTTGGCTATAGACTGGACTGAGTGGACAATCTGAGAATGAATAAACAAGCAATAAGACACGAGGGGGCATGCATTACACATAACTGATGCATCTCTCTAAATGGTCTTATTATGCTTAGAAATATAGATCACATTTATTTAATTTTAAAAAAGTCAGTAGATTCTACCTTTATGTTATTTGACAGTAATTTGTTGAGTTAAAGCCTAAATTGGTTAGAGCTGCCAAATCAATTAACTTATAAACTTCTTATCAAGTATAAAATTATTAAGCATTCATTTGTCTGTCCAGCACTAAAAAACATTCTACAAAACAATGTTCCCAGTCAGTTATTGACAGCCAGTGACCAAAGACTCATGTCCATCTACAAACCTGGCAAATCTGCTGGGCATTGCCTGTACTCGTACAAGGCTGCCAAGGCCTGGAACTCCTTACCTGTATCCATCAGGTCTATACCCCCTCCCATCCTTCAAAACCATTCTGAAAGACTTCCCCTCCCATCCTTCAAAACCATTCTGAAAGACTTCCTAAATAAAATCTGGCTCTGTTATTACTCAAAACCAGGATAAACTGTATCCCTAAATGTGAACAAGTACCTTTTCATTCCTTACACCACCTTACTCTCCTGCCTTGCTCACTTAGTTCCTTACAGCTATCTAATTTTCTTCCCTGACTTTCTCTCTAAATATACCATAAGCCCGTTTTTCCATCACTTCACATTGGAATTCCTATTTGTTTTAGACAACTTGCCTTTAATTTCACTACAAACGGTATAAAACGTATCTAAATATTAAATGATTGTCATATACCTTTTATCAGTTAATTAGAAGTTATGCACTTACCATAACTTGGCATATGTGCTGTCCATTTTCATTCTTCCTCACTACTGGTTTATGAATCCGATCCCTGGATCCGACTCAGCTACATTTTTCAGACTTGAAACCTAGTCTCGAGCTCCTCCCTCTACCCATAATACCCTATGCTCTCTGTAGTTTCCTCAGATCAAGTTTGCTGCCTTACTGTCTACTGCTGTACAAAGAGACAGTACAGACGGAAAGAAATCAAGAGGTTCAAACCAGGAACGCAAAGGTTCCTATAAATCCAATAGGTCCTCTAGGAGCTAATAGGTTGGGGGATGGCTGAGAGGGAAGGTGAGGAAGAATGAAAATGGACAACACACATGCCAAGTTATGAGTACACAATTTCTAAATCTGACAATGTTCTTTTCATTCTTCTTCACTATTGGATCAGAGCCCCCAGCTATGCTACTCTCGGGTGGCCTCAAGGAAGGATATGCCAGAGTGCTGTCGAACCAAAAGAAACTCTACTTCTGGAGACTATGTCCAGTTTGAGAGTCACAAAAGGCAAGAGTCTTTGATCAAGTGGCTGCAGCACAAATATCAACTGACGCTCTGGATAAGAAAACAGATTATGTAGCCACAGATTTAGCAGAATGGGCTTTAGGAGGGCAAGGCAATCCATTCTTTGAATAAATTAGTGAAATACAGTTCGTAATCCATTTAACCACAATAACTTTGGTGACTGCTCGACCTAAACAGTTTGGTGAGAATGAAACAGTTGGTCAGACTGTTTTGTGCTATGAAGGCAGAACCGCAGTTATCTAGGAACAGCAAGCAGATGCAAAGCATATTCGCCCCTGTTAGAAAACTTTGGAAAGAAGACTGGAAACTGTGTGGACTGGTTTATATTAATCTCTGTGGCTATCTTAGGCATAAAAGATTGATTGGTACAGAGAGATACTCTCTTTATGAAAAATGATGAAAGGCGGTTTCGATAAGGCATGAAAGTTCAGAAATGTCTTGCTGATGTGACTGCTACCAAAAAGATGCTTTTCCCAAGAAAGGAATTTCATTTCACAATCATTCACTGGTTCAAATAGCTTCTGAGTTAGTCCTTAGAATAACAGATCCCACGGCACAGTAGGATCTTTTATTGGGAGTCTAAGCAGAAAAATCCCTTTCATGAAAGGCTTATACAATTTTGACGTAGCAAGGGATCCAGAAAAGTACAGTTGTGTACACTTACCATAAATGTAGATGTTAGAGTGTATTCACTCTTGCAGTCATTACATTTGGGTTATCCTGCTGGCAGGTTGCCCTCAGTCAGCCTGAATTCCAAAGTCTTGGGTCCTGCGTCAGTTGCTGTAGCCTCTTCCCTGACGTCAGGTCGTCAGGGGTATAAAAGATGCAGCCGACGCCATTTTCTTCAGTTTTTCTTGCCCCAGATGTCAGGTGCCCCCAAAAGGGTAGGCTAAAAATGTGAATAAAACATACATGCACCAAAATAAGCTTTACCTTCATCTATAAGCAAAATACACCACCTAGGTTGTATAGATTAGAGAAGTAAAGATAAGTTCCAGCAAAAATAAGGGGGATGGCGGCTGGGTAACCTGGACTGCAACAGTGAATACACTCTAACATCTACATTTATGGTAAGTGTACACAACTGTTCTTCGTGTTTCACTGTTGCAGTCATTACATTTGGGTTGAGTCCCAAAGCTATGGTTGGGGGGCTGGAGCTAAACAGCATTAGGAGCGGCTATGAGGCCCTGCAGAACTGCAGTGGCAAAGCCTGCCCTGGATTTAGAGTAGAGGCAGATTGTAATGTTTTGTAAAGGTATGCACTGAACTCCAAGTAGCAGCCTCTAAAATGTCTTTGGTTGGTAGTCCCCTGAGAAAGGCTGTAGAAGTGGCTGCAGCTCTGGTTGAATTTGGCCTAATGCCCTTAGGCACTGGTTTGCCATGCTGTGAGTAGCAGAAACGAATGCAGTGACCTCTCCACTTTGAAATAGTCTGCTTGGAGATCGCCTTTACTTGTGATGCTGCGGCATATGCCACTAGTAATTGTTCCGTCTTTCTGAAAACTTTAGTTTTGTCCAAGTAGAATCTAAGTTGTCTGTGTATGTCCAAGGAATGCAGAATTTTATCCCCCTTGTTCTGTGGATTTGGATAAAAAGTTGGCAAATTAATAGTTTGATTAAGGGCTACACTGGTTATCACCTTAGGCATACATGTAGGGTTTGTTCTCAGAGAGACCCTGTCTGGATAAAAAATGATAAAGGGTTCCACAGCCATGAGAGCCTGTAGCACTGAAACTCGTCTTGCAGAAGTTATTGCTAGGAGCAGAGCCATTTTCCAAGATAAGAACTTTATATCCGCAGTAGCAGCTGCCTCAAAAGGATGTAAGGTGAGTTTTTCCAAGACATAATTGAGGTCCCTCCCATGCAGGTATTGGCATTCTCCTTGGAGGCCTTAAGTTTTTGGCTCCTCTGAGGTACTGCCTTAATAAAGGATGAGAAAAGAGTGGTGGCTCTGTATTGTAAAGAGCCGAAATGGCACAGGCATGGATTTTAATTGATGAAAAAGATACGCCTTTGTCCAGCATCTCAGTTAAGTATTGCAAAATCTGAGGAATATTTGGGACAGCTGTATCAGTTCCTCGAGCTTGGTTCCAAGCACAAAATCTCTTCCATTTCCCAGCACAGGAGTTTCTAGTACTAGGCCCTCTGGCTTCTAAAATGACATCCATCACAACTTTACCGAGAGGTGTGGTTTTTATGGCTACATTATCCGCCATGCTGCCAGGTTTAGGGTCCTGAGTTGGCTGTGCAGAATCTGATTGTTTTACTGGGACAGTAGATGAGGTATCTGAGGTAAGGTCCAGGCTGGGCATTGGGACAAGTTCCTTAAGCTCGCATACCAGTACTGGCATGGCCAGTCTGGGGCAATCAGAATCATTTTTGGTTTCTCCTGTCTGACCTTTAGGAGTACCTTGGGGAGGAGAGGCAATAGAGGAAAGGCATATACTGATAGGTTTGACCAGTTGAAAGATAAGGCATCCACTTTCCAAGCATGTCTGTGATAAGTCCTTGTGCAGAATCTTTTTAGTTGATTGTTGTGAGGGCAGGCAAACAGATCTATGTCCGGGCGTCCCAATTTCTTTATCATGCTGAAGACTTGTGGATCCAGGTGCCACTCGTGGGGATCCATGAGGTTTCTGCTTAGTTCGTCTGCCAGAGTATTTTCCTTTCCTGGCAAGAATTGTGCCTGCAGATGAACTTGGTAAGTCAATGCTGTGTCCCATAAAGCCATGGCTAGTCTGCAAAGGGGGTAAGAATGAGTACCCCCCTGCTTGTTTATGTACCACATAACTGTGGTGTTGTCTGTCTTTATCAGTAGTTGTCCTGGATGAAGAAGGTCCTTGAAGGCTGTCAGGGCATTTTGAACAGCTACCATCTCTTTTTGATTGATATGTAGATGCTTTTGGTTTGTGGACCAGGTGCCCTGAATGCCTCTTCCTGCCATGTGTGCCCCTCAGGAATAACCTGATGCATCCGTCGTTAGGCTCTACCTGGCTGGGGGTAGTAAGAATGGTTGTCCCTTGTTTTGGTGACAAGCCTTTGCCCACCATCAAAACTCCTGTTGCAGGCAGGGAATGAGAGTAGTCATTGTTTCCAGATTGTGGCAATGTTGTGTCCAGACACTTTTTAGGTACCACTGAATTTTCCTCATATGCAGTCTTGCATATGGAATTAGTAAGATGCAGGATGCCATGAAGCCCAAAGGCTGCAGAATTTTTCTTGCAGATAACTGGGCCTTTACTGCCATTTCCTTGAAATAGGTAGTCAGTTGCCTTTGTTTGTTTGGAGTGAGATAAGCCATCTGGGCAGTTGTATTTAAGCTTGCACCCAGGAATATTAGCTCTTGAGAGGGTACTAGTTTTGATTTCTTTTTGTTGACTGTGTACCCTAGGCATGTTAAAAGTCTTTTCACAAACGTCAAATGCTGTAGTGGAATATCCTTGTTCTCTGCTTGTATGAGGCAGTCGCCCAAGTAAGGATATATTTGGATTCCTCTTTGTCTGCAGTAAGAGATCACTGGTGCCAGGCACTTTGTGAAGACCCTGGGCGCAGTAGATAAGCCAAAGGGCAGTGCAGAGAATTGGTAACACTTTGAGCCAGCCTTGAATCTGAGGTATCTTCTGCATGATTGTCTGATTGGGACATGCAGGTATGCCTCTTTTAGGTCTAAAGTCACGAGCTAAGCCTTGCTGCCCAGCATGGGCAGAAGCTGCTGCAAGGTCAACATCTTGAATTTTGGTACATCCAGGAAAGTGTTTAGAATAGATAGATCCAGTATTGGTCTCCATGCTTTGTCCTTTCTGGGTACCAAGAACAGTCTTGAGTAAAATCCTTGTCCCTGCTCTTGCTGTGGCACTTGCTGAATAGCCCTCATGTCCATGAGAGTGGTGACTTGTTTTTGAGCCTCTGCCCATTGATTTTTTGGCAGGTAATGTGCCAATTTTGAGAAAAAAGTGCTAGGTTTCCCCCTAGGGGTGCTGCCAGAAGATATGTGCTTGGTGCAGACAGGGGAAAGTCATTGGGACTGTTTCCTGTACGGTTGCGATTTGTCTTCTCCACCTTTGGAGGTAGAAGCACCCCATTGCTTAGACCTGTAGGAGCCTTGCAGCTGTGATCTGCCTCTAGGGTGTCTGGATCTGCCCCTTTGAGGTCTGTCTGAGACTGGAAAGGACCAATTCTTTGTAGGCCAGTGTCTGCTAAATCTAGGTGGCTGTACCTGTAAGAAATCCTTGACAGTTTGCATAGATTTAGCTTAGTCTTCCATTTTCTTTAACACCTCTTCTGCCTTAACACCAAACAAGGTTTCTTGTTGTAATGGAGCATCTAATAATTTTGCTTTAACATGATCAGGCAGATTTTGTTCCTTTAACCAAGCATGCCTCCTAATGACAGAACCCATAACAGCGGCCCTGCAGGAGGCCTCCAGAGAATCAAAACCACATTGCAAAGTATGCTTTCCAACTTGTTCAGCTGCATGCAATAAACCCTGCATTTCTTTGTTTTCTGCACATTCAGAATTTACCATCATTTTCTGTTTAAGCAGTGTCATGATATATTGCTGATATTTGAGCATATGAAACTGGCAATTTAAGGCCCTTATAGCTAAGGTAGCAGATTTGCAAATCTTTTTTCCCCATCTATCCAGTGCCCTAGAATCCTTGTCAGAGGGGGTAGGATTTTTTTGCAGAGGAAGCCTTGACCCCTTTGGGACCCTGAGAAATAGTTTCTGGGTCTGCAGTAGGGTTTTTGAAAAGGAATTTATGAGAGTCAGGGACCCTGTAGTATCTGTCCGGCTTAACAGGAGCTGGAGGTAAGGAGTCAGGGTTCAGACTAGACTCTGAGATCATCTACAATGTCTAACACAGGTGGAATAGCTAGAGGCCTGTGTTGAGGTAGTAAAAGGAAGTCTCTGAGCCTCTTCTTAGATTCTGAAAAATCTTGGCTCTCCCAGTGGAAGTGCTCCCTCATGGTATGCAAGGGTTCCCCAATAGAGTAGTCCTCAGGAGGAGAAGCTGAAGGAATTGATTCTTCATCATCAGAATCCTCATAGGGGGGAAGAGAATATTCCTGATCAGAAGAGGAATCGGAAGAAATGGAAACCTGATCTGAAGATTCATAGTCTGTCTCTTGCCTAGGCCTCTTATCAGGAGGGGGATGGGAACCCCTGATCAAGGTAATTAAGTCTTTGGCCATTTTGAGCACCTGTTTTTTGAGCATGGAGGCCTGTCCATGTGGCTGGTGAACTTGTTTCTTTGCTTTTAAAGGCGTTTTAGTCTTTGCCTTTAAAGTCGGTTTAATATACAATTGTTTAGGTCTGAATACACCTTCAGAAGCAGATGCCTACTCAGCGGCTCCGGACCCATCTGAGGGAATAATCTCTGAGGATCCAATACCTTGAGTTTCCAGCGGCCTGGTCGACTCCACTTGGGAGTCGGTAACGGCCTGCAACTCTAAAGTAGCAGGCGTCAGGGGCTGCGAAAGCGCCTCACTGAGAACCGACGACTTGCTTAGGAGAAGCTTCGTCGTTTGTTTTCTGGCCCTCTGTTGCCTGTCTTTTTCTTTGCGTTTTTTGTGAACTCCAGTAGTCGGATGGCTATCAGACGACATTGTATAATTAAATCTTCGTCCAAAATAGCTTAACACAAAATCGTACCGATGCTTAATAGTGCGTTGGTTAAATCTAGCACAAAACCGACAACTAGAAACGTCGTGGTCAGGGCCTAGGCAAGGAATACAGTAAGACTGAAAGCCCTTATGAGGTATTTGCTTCCCACAAGAAATACAATTATTAACTTTTTCTGACATCGGTCTGGAGCAAGAAAAAAGTTTCCCCAACAGGGTACTTAGCTTTTAATGAAGACTTCGGATCTGAAACTCGAACATGAAAATCTCAGGAGTCGGCCGACCGGCACTTGAGAACTGCTTCTGCTTCGGGCACCACACAGCAAGAAAGACTGAAGAAAATGGCGTTGGCTGCATCTTTTATACCCCTGACGATTTGACGTCATGAAAGAGGAGACCGCAACCGATGCAGTACCCAAGACTTTGGAATTCAGGCCGACTGAGGGCAACCTGACAGCAGGATAACCCAAATGTAATGATTGCAACAGTGAAACACGAAGAACATCATCTCCAGCATGAAAATTGGAAATGGCTGCCAGCTGAAATTTTGTAGTGGAGAAACTAGCCCCTTTTTTGAAGGCAGAAGTAAGAAAAAGAAGGATGGCTGAAATAGGGGCTGAGAAAGTATCGATATTCTCTTTGGAAGCCCAAATGGCAAAAGTTTTCCATTTGCTTTGGTACACTTTCTTAGTAGTTTTAGCTTCCCAAAAGGCTCCTATGTCTCAAACAGCGGAAGCAAGCCTAGACCTTTGTAGAAATGAAGATACCAAGTGATCAGTTTGAGGGTGAGTAAATTGGGATGTTGACTCCCTGATGGAAGAGAGAGGAGGTCCTGCCAGGGCTCCAGAATCCATGGGGATATTTCAGATAAAACCAGAGAAAGCGGAACCATACCCGACAAGGCCAGTAGGGGGCAAAGAGGATTACTGAACTTTTCAGCCTTCTGGCTTTCTTTAGAAACTTTGGGATCAACAGTAGAGGGGAAAGGCATAAAGGAGACTGGAGGGCCAATCGTGAACTAGAGCATCCCTCAGGGACCCCCCTAGAGAGGGGATCAGAGCAAAGTACTTTCTGCACTTGTTTTGGGGAGAAGCAAAGAGGATGCAGCAAGGATGGCCCTAATGGCCAAAAATCAGACTAGCCACTGACTAATTGAGGGACTAATAGTGAGGGGTCATAATGGACCGGCTGAGTTTGTCTGCTAGAACTTTGGTTTTCCCTGATATGTGTTGCAACTAGAAAGGGGGCTGAAAATATAGCCCATTCAAGACCCTCGTGGCCTCTGCGTAACGGGCAACAATGGGTTCCTCCTTGTTTGTTGATAAACCAGACTGACATATTGGTGTGTACTGCAATAGTCCCAAAGGGGAGGTGGTCTTGAAAGGCTTTCAAAGTTAGAAGAACTGCTCTCATCTCTAGGACGTTGATATGCAATCTGGTCTCTAAGGAAGACCTTATGCCTTGGACCACCTTTCCCTCAAAATGCCCCCCACCCTAGCTGGGAAGCATTTGTGGTTACTGTGGCTGTGGGGGGTGGAAGGAGAAACAGTCTGCTCAGGAACAGGTCATCTGAATGAACCCACTATTGAAAATAGTCTGCAAATCGGAAACTTGATAGGAATAGACAATTACTGGTAAAGAACAGACCCCTGAATAGCCAAGGTCCACTGGAGGACTTGCATAAAAAAATCTTGCTAAGAGCACTAGGGCAATAGCAACTGACAGAGCCCAGAGCTTGAAGAATCAGTCTCGCCGACAGGAGATGGCGAAGTAATTATGTCCTGTACTTGGTTACTCAAGGACATTATGCAATGAGGAGACAAAGAAGCTATCTGACACGTTGTATATAGAAAGGTACCAATGAATTCCAACCTCTGAACGGGGGACAGGTTCAATTTGGTAAGATTTATAGTACTGCCTAGGGAGTTGAAGACCTGGAACAAATAGTGCCTGGCCTGAAGTAGCTGATGCCGGGTTGGGGCAGTTAGAAACCAGTCATCCAAATATGGAAACACATGAAATCCTTTCAGTCTCAGGTGATCTGCCACTACTACCATGCATTTGGTAAGCACTCCGGGGGCTGTGTTGAATCCAAAGGGCAGTGTTCTGAATTGGTAATGACTGGCTTCCAGCCTGAAGCGCAAAGGACTTCTGATGTATCTGTCTATTTTGACGTGATAGTACACACCCTGAAGGTCCATCAAGCACATCCAATCATCCTTGCGCAACAGCGGTAGAACCATCCAGAACTTTTACTTTTTTACGTAATGATTTAGATTGCTCAGATCTAGAATGGGTCTTTAGGTCCTCCATTTTCTTTGGCACTAAAAAGAAACATTGCAAATCATCTTTGTTCAATTGGGACCTCTTGGATGACCCCTTTTTGCAGCAATTTTTGAATTTCCAGTACCACGTGCGCCCTCTGACTGGATGGTACGGCGAAGAGTTTCTTGTGTTCCACTGGAGATGGAAAGGAAAAGGGATTTTAATAATCTCTGGATATTATGTTTAGCACCCAGGCATTTGTTGTCAGATTGGTCCAGGCATCTAGGTGCAGGGAACAACAAACCCCGACTGCCTCCAGAGATGGACAGCCGGGCAGCTCTTCAGGAGCACTGATAGGGCTGGTCAGAGAAAGGTTAGCTGAAGCCCTAATTCTGTGGACCCCTTCTGCCTCGGGGGCAGCATCTACCATTGAAATTCCCTCCTCTGCCTTTGAAGGAAGAATCCCTGCGTTGATCGTGGAAAGTTCCTTCAGAATTTCAAAACGAAGTCTTTTTACCACCTTGCTAATTTATGGGAAAGGTGCGTTGAGGGGTAGAAAACAGGATCCCAATGGCAGACAGGGTCTTTCCTTCATGCTCGCTGCGAGTAAGACTGTCTGACGGATGGCCCAAACGAAGAGGAGTCACTGAAAGGAGCATTGACAAAAGACACTTTGAAAGGTTCCTCAATTCACAAAGCCTCATCCAGACATGTCTTCTAACAGCAATACCTGAGCCAGCTGCCCTTGAGGTGCCCTCTGCTGAATGGGAGACTAGCTTCATGGAAGAGTTAAATCACTAAAAGCAAGAGTAGCCAATTGGGGAGATACTTTCTTGAAATCCTCATCCTGCATGGTCTTTGCAAGAGAGTAGGAAAGCTCCTTGACCAAATCTCTCTGCAAACAAGTGAAATGTGCCAAGTAGTTTAACGATCACAGCACAAACACAGCCGACTAGTAAATGTGCTTACCAAATATATCCGTAGCTCCAGACTCCCTATTCGGCAGATGGACAGAGGAGCTCTGTTTGGCTAGCTCCTTCTTGGTGGTTGCTGCCACAATGACATCGACAGGAACATCTTTTGACCAATGAAGTCTGTCTGTGGGGGGGGAAACAATAAATCTGTCCTGGTGTTTGGGGAGTGGCTCAACTGTGTCCAGCTCCTTCCAGGCCCAGCGGGAAACTAAGTAAATGAGTTTGTCTGCTGGGGGGGGGGGTCACCCAAGACATTCCCGACGGACCCACCCCAAAAGCATCCAAGAACGGAGACTCTTCAGGAGGAGGCTGGACTGACCAGCCACCTTTCCGCCCAAGAATCTCCAAGATGTCTCCAAAGGAGACATAATCAGATGGTGATTGTAGGAATCTTTCTCCCTCAAAGTCCGTGTCTTCTGTAAGTGCCTCCATTGAGGAGTCGTCAATGTGCCTCCTTTTGCATGTTTTCTTCCAAGGAACTTCCTCTATGGTGTTCAGCGGAGGTATCTGAAGAAGGGGGGGGGGCTTCCTCGGGGGAAAGAACTTGGGGGCTTCACAAGGCAGACTGACCCTGGACAGAGATGATGGACTCAGCACTCAGATCCAGTGAAGAACAAAGGGGAGGATCTGAGGCAAAAGAGGGCACTTCTCTGAACAGAGAAAGCCCTTTCCACAGTCTGGAAAGCCAGACCAGGAGAAACTCCCCTTCATCCCCCTCGAAGTTGAAACAGTTTAAAAGGCATGGACAGGAACGATCCCCAATCTGTGGTCTCCAAACAGAATCGGACCTGTGCTGTTGAGGACCAAAGCGCTGAGAGGAAGGGATGGATTCAAGAAGGTGGAAACGGAATCCCTCCCCCCCCCCGATCTGACACCAATATCCTAAATCAGAGACTCACTCGATCTGACGAAATTGGAGCAGAGCTGGTCAGGGTAGCCAGAGAGTCGAGGAAGGGAGCTTCCTCGGATCCCCTTTTGGTATGTACCTTTCCAAGGACCAGCAGCAAGTGGAGAGACCACAAAGGTTCCTCACAAGGAAAATTAAAGATCTTCAACATCTGTTCTATGAGGATCATCTAAAATCACTGTCACTTTATTCTTTTTCATACAGAGCACTCAGAGGTGATCTCTGCCTTGCATACAAGGCAAACTTTGACACTACTTTAGTGAAAAGGCTGCAAATCTGCAAGTCAAATGGTACACAAGTTACTTGCTCTAAAGGCCTTAACCTGATATGTGACATTAACAGAACTCGTCTCCCAGAGGTTACCACACCTTCTGAACAGACTCCTGCTTCATGTCAAGCAGACCACCTCATTGGCCCTCTTCAAATGTAATCTGGATGACTGGATGGGTAACTGTAAATTCACCCCAGGGGCAATAGGTAATAATCATGGAAATAAGGGTAAAACTTGACTAGGCTTGAAATGGCTCTAGGGTCATTAGCCTAGTAACCTATGATCAGACGCCGACTCTCTCAAGTACCTAGGATCCTGGGACTCTGAAATTGCTGGGAGGATCAGAGAAGGAGACAAAGTAGTGACAACACTCACAGATCTAACTGGAATGGAGCTGACAACACCCCCCCCCCCATCTGTATTTGAGCTTTGAGGAATCTCTGCATCATCCCGTCCATATCAACATCAGATAGAGTCCTGAAGAAGGCAACCAATGCAGGCCTGGAATGTCTGGAAGGGGTTTGAAGAAGCTTTCAGGGCAGCATTGGGGAAAATGCCCTGATGGCAAAATCCAGAGTTCAAGTGCTAATGCTCAGATCTGAGGTCTTTGAATCCAAGGTGGAAGAGGATGGTCTAGGAAAGGCAGTCACAGCAGTGGTGCTTGTTGGATCAGAGGGGCGACTTGGATCAGATGGTGTAGAAATGGGTCTTGGATCCCACAAACTTGGATCTGAGGACTTTGCCAGGGGCTCTAGGAGGTCTTATGGTAGTGTTTCCTTGGCTCTGCCAACCCAGAAAGGTTAACTAAGGTGGTTTAAGCACCTGACAATGATGAAGAAGCAGGTAGCAGTCCTTTTAGTACAGCTTGTTCCTGCAAATCAATGATGGCTCAGGGGTTAAATCCCTCACAAATTACACAATTTGATTGCTGCTGGTCCGTCCCCAAGTACACACACTTATCACGTGCATCGGAACAGGGGTCTGATGCACACATTCAAAGCAGCGCTTGAAGCCTGCTGGATTATCTGGCATGCTTAAAACAAGAACAACACAACAAACCACTAAGCCTATAAACAAAACAATTAAGTAATAAAGTACAGCACACAGCAAAAAGATACACAAACAGCAATCCTGTCATTAACAATAATACAAAAGGAGATTAATGTACACACAGTATATCATTTTTTTTTTTGTACAGAAGCACAAAAGAGAATGGAGGCAGAAATACCAACCAGTCTGGAAGAAGCAGCAGGAAGAAAGGGTAAAATAAAAAAAATATTCCCCCAATGCCTGCGAAAAATGGAAGGGAGGAGAGAAGACTATGAGCAAAAAAACTACTAGCAGTGATTGCGTCTTTCGACTTTTCCCGGTTAGGGGTCGCCACAGCGGAACTCCGGTCCGCTAATGATTGGTAGTTGATTTTTACGTGCCATGTTACTAGCTCTGATGCACAACCTTCAACGAAGGTACGTCCATTCATGCATGTGTCCATGCAGAAGGCGCTCTAGCTGAGAATCGAACCGGACAGCGTCTTAGTCATCACTATCACTAGTAGTGATACAAGAATAAAATTTAAGAAGTTTCCTTGGGTGACCATAACGTTTATCTGAAGAGACTAACATTCTGCTTTGTACCAGTTAGGCAGCAAATAAGATTTGAGGAAGCTACAGAGAGTGTAGGGCATTATGGGATGAGAGAGAGGAGCTTGAGACTAGGAGCCAAGTCTGAAAAATGCAGCAGAGTTGGATCCATAACCCAATAGTGAGGAAGAATGAAAACACCAATATCCGATCCAATGTTTTTATATCATGTCTAATTTGCTATAATTATTTAAACTGCAGATGTTTTTATTTTATTTTTTAAGATTGTAAAATTATTGCTCTTAAAATGTTTTGTAATAAATTAGAAGCTTTTCTCTCCGGGCCTCCTCGGAAAATGGGCTTCTATTCAGTCAGACTTTCCTGGTAATTAAATGTCAATAAATGACTATTTTACTTTAAATTATTTATCCCAGTACAATTCAAATGCAATAAAAAATAAACACTGTTCATGGGTATTAGGGGAGGGGTGAAAGATTTTCCATGAATATGCCAATATAAAATTCAAACATTCTATTTTAAACACCCTGTAATGCACTGTGGTATTCTGGGAACACCTTTTGGCTAGCCATATTCACCAGTTTCAACTACAAAAATGACACAAAGTAATTTAACAGCAGTACAGTGGTACACCATTTAGTGCTCCTGCCACACTGCCCTTGCTTCTCCTTTTCAGTTCTATAACAGGGTGCCTTCTATGCAGAATTAGCAAATCCTTCCTGTGTCTACACTGATTTTCATTAGATGGTCTTATTTCCTGACCTATCCCAGTGATGAAATGGTGAACCTCCAAACTGCCTATAGGTTTGTGTATCTGTGTCTGCATGCATGTGTATGTTTCTGTTTAGATGTGCTGCAGTGGGATGATGCACTGCCCAGGATTCATTTCTCTGCCATGCATCCATGGAACAATAGGAGAAGTTCAAATGTCCCTATAGCCAACATGTATATACGAGAAGGAATGTACTGCTTAATCCTCCATTGCTTTTTTTCTTTTGCTTTATCTCCAAGGGTAATTCGACAAACTCTTGCACAAGGTGAAAATCCGCTCAGTGACCCCCATCCTTACTGTCTCATTAGCCTTTTAAAACAGATTAGCCAGTATTCAGTTGAAACATCCAGGAAAAAGCCATACAAATTTGTGTCTCAAACTAATTATCACTACCCAAATGTGGGGGAAGCAGGGATTTACCTATTAAAATTATTTTCTATAAGCAGCTCCATTGTATACTGGTCCTCTTTTTACTCGACAGATGTCTCTGTACATACTAGAAGTAGAACCGCTATATAATACATTAACAACAGTATGTATACACATACACATGTGCACACACAGACACACACAGACACACACAGACACACACGTACATTAGTATTCTATGTATCGAGCATGCATGCATGTTTCCCTACTATAAGCAAACTCACTCAAAGGAGAGATATAAAGTACAGTTGTGCAAGTAAACTTACTATAATGGTAGATGTTCGTACGAACGATCACTGCTACATCACTTCAGTAGCTTTAGCTATATGGGCTAAACTCTCCGTAGCATAAAAAGTCAGCCAGCTTCCAAAGCTTCAGGGAACCTTCTCTTCCCAAACCAGTAGTCAGCTAGAGCTGGGCTGACTAAAAAAGTTAGGTTTTGGAGTCAAGCCCTTCAGAGCTTTCATGCCAATTGATAGAGGGAGGCTAACCCTTGAGGGGACCCATAAAAAATAAATAAATAAATAAATAAATAAAAATACTTTTCCAAACCTTAAACATAAAAACACACAAAGGGGATGGAGAGAGGGAGCAGTTACTGCAGAAGTGATCATTTGAATACCTACAGTTATGGTAAGATTATTTACACAACTGTCATACTCTCATCATTATGATCACTGCTACAGTAGCCTTAGCTATATGGCTAGATTACCATAGCTTAAAATAACTGGGAGCTGGAAGCCGAATGGTGCTGTAGAAGGGTCCTAGCAAAAGTTGCCCTAGACATGGAAAAGGAAATCAAATATATAGTGCTTTGTAAGAGTACGCACAGAGATCCAACTTGCTTCTTCTAGAATACTTTTGGGTCTAACCCTTTCCAAAAATTTACAGATGAAGCAAAGGCAGCAGTATAGTGAAAGTACAGTTTTGTACCTACCATAAATGTAGATGTCCGAACTGGATAGCATCTGCAGTCATAACAAGTGGGTTGTCCTGTCGTCAGGCAGCCCTGCAGTCGGCCGGATTCCAAAGTCCGGGTCCAGCTTCGGCTGATGTCGCACTCCACCCGACGTCATCTCTGTTGGTCTTCGGGTATAAAAGCATCAGCCGACGCCATTTTCCTCTGTGTTTCTTGCCCCAGATGCCAGTAGCCCTCTTGCATGCTAAAAATTTGGATAGATGCCAATGTTTCCAAATAGATAGAGGTAAACACAACAATAAGCATATATGTACATATATACAAACAAATACACCATAAAAGACTCCCCCCCAACAGCTAGCTATTAGGAGGGTAAACACCCTAGGAGTACCACAGAGGGGAAGGAGGGAGGGTAATCCTGACTGCAGATGCTATCCAGTTCGGACATCTACATTTATGGTAGGTACAAAACTGTACTATGTCCTTCATGGATGCATCTGCAGTCATAACAAGTGGGTAGAATACCATAGCCAACAAGGGAGGAGGATAAAAGTAGATTATGGTGTGTTTAGGATCCCTTGCAGTACAGCAGTGGCAAACCCTGCTCGGGATCTTGAATATAGAGGCAAATGATAATGCTTGGCAAATGTATGCACGGAGGTCCAAGTAGCCGCCTCAATAATGTCTTTGGTTGCCACTCCTCGTAAGAAGGCTGTGGTAGTGGCTGTTGCCCTTGTAGAATGAGGTCTTATGTTCTGTGGAATTGGTTTTCCATGGAAGGAGTAACAGTAACGTATGCCGTTTCCTATCCATTTGGAGATTGTCTGTTTGGAAATAGCTTTTCCTTCCCTTCCTGTTGCATAGGCTACAAAAAGTTGGTCAGTCTTTCTGCTGTTTTATGTTCTGTGCAAGTAGTAGCGTAGCTGTCTATGTACAACCAAGGTATGCAGTATTCTTTCTACTCTGTTTTGTGGGTTGGGAAAGAAGGTAGGTAGGTGGATTGCCTGGTTCAAAGACACTCTGGATACCACCTTGGGCATAAATGTAGGATTAGTCCTCATGGACACTCTATCTTGGTGGAAGATTAGGAAGGGTTGCACTGCCATTAAGGCCTGTAGTTCTGAAACCCTCCTTGCTGAAGTTATTGCCAGTAGGAAAGCAGTTTTCCATGACAGGTGTTGTAGGTCTGCTGTTGCTGCTGGTTCAAAGGGTGATAGTGTCAACTTTTCTAGCACAAAGTTTAAATCCCAAGCTGGTAATGGTGGTTTCCTTGGAGGTTTTACATTCTTGATTCCTCTGAGGAACTGCCTGAGCAAAGGGTGCGAAAAACAGGTGGATCAAAGCTGTATTCTGCTGAAATAGCTGATGCATGTATCTTGATGGAGGAGTAGGACAGGCCTGAATGAAGAAGTTCGGCCAGATACTCCAGAATGTTAGGTATATCTATGTTTGACACATCTTTTCCTCTTTCCGTACTCCAAACGACAAACCTTTTCCATTTTCCAGCATAGTTCCTTCTTGTTGAAGGTCTGCGTGCTTCAAGAATAATGTCTTTAACTCTTTGGGAAAGTTCTGGATTAGCTGCTGTTATGTGATGTTCCATGCAGTCAGTTGCAGCGTTTTTAGGTTTGGATGTATGATGCTGTAGTTGTTCTGAGTTAACATCAAAGGCATCAGAGGTATTGGCCACATTTTGTTCCGAGACATGCTCTTCAGTAGTGGGTACCAGTGCTGTCTTGGCCAGTTTGGAGCTATCAGGATTATCCTTGGACGTTCTTCCTTGATTTTTAGTAGTACCTTGTGTATCAAAGGAAGAGGTGGGAATGCATATGCTGTTAGGCCTTTCCAGTTGAAGGAGAGTGAGTCCACTTTCCATGCTAGTGGGTGGAATGTCCTTGTGCAGAATTTTTTGAGCTGGTGATTGAGAGGTGATGCGAATAGGTCTATCTGTGGCATTCCCCATTTCTTTGAGATGGTTTTGAAGATGTCCGGGTGCAGTTTCTATTCGTGGGCATCCGAAGTGGTTCTGCTTAATATGTCTGCTAGAGTATTGTCTTTCCCCGGTACAAATATTGCCTGTAACTGAATGTTGTAGCTGAGTGCCAGGGTCCACAGCTCCAAGGTCATTCTGCATAGGGGGTATGAATGAGTGCCTCCCTGTTTGTTGATGTACCACATGACTGTGGTGTTGTCTGTCCTTATCATCAACTGGCCCTCTTTGAGAAATGGTTTGAACTTTTGGATTGCCAGTTTTACTGCCAGCATTTCTTTTAGATTGATGTGCAGGCGAAGTTGATCCTGTGTCCACAATCCTTGCACGCATTTGTCCAGCATGTGGGCCCCCATCCTAGGTCTGAAGCGTCTGTTGTGATGGTCTGGCTTGGTTGACATCTGCGAAAGGGTAGGCCTGGGTTTGACTGGCATGCCTGAGCCCACCATAGGAACTCCTGTTTTAAGCATGGAATTAGTGGGATTTCTGTTTCTAGACTGTGTCTGTGTTGGGACCATAAATTCTTTAGGTACCACTGTAGTTTCCTCATATGTAGTCTGGCAAATGGGACCAAGATTATGCATGATGCCATGAAGCCCAAGGCCTGCAGAACTTTTCTTGCTGTTAACTTGTTCAGTTTTGTTAGTGCCAAGAAGTAAAGAGGAAGTTCTTTTGTTTTTCTGTAGTCAGGAATGCCATTTGTTGTACTGTGTCCAATTCCGCCCAAGAACGTCCTTGTTTGGGATGGTATCAGCCTTGACTTTTGTAAATTGACTGTGTATCCCAGTCCTTGTAGCAAGTAAATGACCCTTTGTAAATCTGTTGTCAGCTTGCTTTTGTTGTCCCCTTGTAGCAGGCAGTCGTCCAGGTATGGGTAAATTTGAATTCCTGTAGTCTGCAATGGGCGATTACTGATGCCAGGCATTTTGTGAATACTCTGGGCAGTAGATAAGCCAAAGGGCAATGCTGAGAATTGATAGTGCTCTGATCCTGCAAGAAATCTGAGGTATCTTCTGCAGATTGGTCGAATGGGGACGTGCAGGTATGCCTCCTTGAGATCTAGAGTTACCAGCCAAGACTCCTTGCCCAGCATGGGAAGAAGTTGCTGTAGGGTCAGCATTTTGAATTTTGGGACAATGATGTATGTATTTAAGGTGGACAGGTCGAGAATTGGTCTCCAACTTTTTCCTTTCTTGGAACTAGGAATAGTCTGGAGTAGAACCCTTTCCTTGGTCTGCTGTTGGCACTCTTTCCACAGCTCTCATGTTTGCTAACTCCATTATCTGGCGTAGAGCCTCTGTTTTTTGCTTTGGAGGTAGGTTTGGCATTCCTCTTTTCACTGGAAAAGTGTGTAGGTGAAACCGGTAACCTTGATCTATGGTTTGTAAAATCCACTTGTCTTTTGTTATGTAGTGCCAGTTCTTTGAAAATAAGGTTAACTTTCCACCTAGAGGAGCTGCTATTTGTTCCCTGGTAGGCGGATTTAGGATTAAGTCACTGTGGTTGTGCTGATGTAGTGGCAGTGGCTGTGTCTGCGCCTCTGTTGTTACCTTGCCACTGTCGTCCTCTGTAGGCACCTCCTCTGGATTGGTTTCTGCCTCTGGAGCGTCTATTCCTGCCCCTTTGAAATTTTGTGGAGTCAGGAAAGGACCAATTTTTGGCAGGCCAGTTCCTGCTAAACCTTGGGGGTTGAACCTGCAAGAAATCTTTAACAGTTTGAACAGATTTTGCCTTTTCTTCCATTTTCTTCATAACCTGCTGGGCAGGTGTACCAAACAAACTTGTCTTGTCCATAGGAGCATCTAGCAACTTAGCTTTAACATGATCCGGTAAAGCTTGTTCTTTAGCCATGCATGCCTTCTTATCACTGTGCCTGTCATGGCTGATCTAAATGAAGCCTCCAGTGCATCATAGCCACATTTTAAGGAATGGTTGCTAACCTGTTGTATGTTATTTACCATCTCTAATACATATTTCTTATCAAGAGATTCATCAGTGGTTAGTTTTTAGTTAACTGATCAAGCATAAACTCTTGGTATTGTATCATGTGAAACTGACAGTTTAAAGCTCTAGCTGAGAGAGTAGCTGAAGTGTAGACCCTTTTACCCCATCTGTCTAATGACCTTGCTTCCCTTTCAGAAGGAATAGGGTTTTTAGCTGTGGTCGCGGCTACTGCCTTGGGACCCTGGGATATAGTTTCTGGGTCTGCAAGTGGGGCCTTGTAAAGGTGGTGATGAGTATCTGGCACCCTGTAAAATCTGTCTGGTTTGGCAGGGGCTGGGGGTAAAGAATCTGGAGCGGAGCAAACATCATTGAAAGCATCATCCACCACAGAGAGAACAGGAGGTATAGCTAAGGGCCTGTGCTGTGGGAGGTGCAGAAAGGTCCTAAGTCTTTTCTGGAGTCTGAAAAATCCTGTTGCTGCCATTGGAACTGTTCTCGCATGGCATGCAAGGTTTCCCCAAAGGAGAATTCTTCTGGTGGGGAAGCAGCTGGAATGGATTCTTCAGCATCAGAATCTTCAAAATTGGAGAAGGGAGCCTCAGGCTGGTCAGTTATGTCTGATTCATCAGCAGAATCATCAGAAGACACTGGCTCAGGGGCTCTGCCCTAGGTCTCTTCTCTGGGGCTGAGAGGCCCTGTCTGGGTGAGATTGAGATCCTCTAATTAAAGAAATTAAATCTTCTGCCAAAGAAAGCATTTGAGAACTAGAAGAGGGCCTGGATGTGGGGGGTTTAACAGGCACTGTTTTAGAAGTCTTGGCTGCTTTAGCCCTGGCGAAGGCCTTAATGGACATGGCAGCAGGAGGCCTAGCAGCACCACGTGCTGGGGTAGAGACATCCAAGGGAATGGTGTCTGATAAGTCAACCACCGTAGTGGGTAAAATTTCTGAGGTCGATTCAAGAGTTGTAGCAGGGGCCTCAGTTGTAAGAATAGGTTCAGCTGTACTTTGATCAGTTTTCTCGGTTTCAGCCGAAACCGAGACACTCACGGTTTGCTTTACCGTGGTTTCGGCCGAAACCGCGGACCGCGAGTGTCGGTCTTTATCTTTGCGTTTTTTGGGGGTAGTCGGAGGATCCGACGGCATAATGTACGCAAAATCAGAACCGAAAAACTGTTCTGCAAACTCCGACCGACGCCTAAGCGTTCGTCGGTTGAAAGAGGCACAGGCCGAACAGGCTGCTACGTCGTGGGCTGGGCCTAAACAAGGCAGACAGTAAGAGTGGAAATCTTTATGAGGTATTTGTTTCCCACAGGTTAAACAATTGTTAACTTTTTCTGACATCGGCTGAGGCAAGAAAGAGTCCCCAACGGGGTACTTAGCTTTAGAAGTCTTTGAAGTAGTATTCGGTAGAAGTAATCTCTGGATCCGACCGACCGGCACTTGCGAACAGCTTCTGCTTCGGGTGCCACGCGGCAAGAAAGACTGAGGAAAATGGCGTCGGCTGATGCTTTTATACCCGAAGACCAACAGAGATGACGTCGGGTGGAGTGCGACATCAGCCGAAGCCGGACCCGGACTTTGGAATCCGGCCGACTGCAGGGCTGCCTGACGACAGGACAACCCACTTGTTATGACTGCAGATGCATCCATGAAGGACATCTGCAACTCTGCCTTAAATGGTTTTGTTGTGGGAATAACAAAAGATGAGAGCCTGATCCAACTATTTGGAAATAGTCTGTGTTGACACAGGTTGTCATTTCTTCTTAACTTCACAAGGAATTAATCAGAAGTTCGAAAAGATTTCATTTTGTCAAGACACTACCAGAGTGATTTGTGGACATCAGAGTCATGTAGCATCCTTTCTCCTGCATTTTTGGGTTTTGGAAGAAATAAACGGGAGATGAATGGATTGGCTTAAGGTAAACTATGACATTTTAGGCATAAAAGGGGGAATAGTTCTCAAAGAAACCCCATCACCTTGGTAGAGGAGATAAGGTTGATCCACCACAATAGCTTACAACTCATACTTTTCCTGCTACTGTCAGAGCAAAACTGTTTTTCATGATAAGAACCTGAAAGTCAGCCAGATGAGCTGGTTCAAGTGGCACAAGCTTCTCTAACACGGAATGAAGATCTCAAGGAGGAACCATGGGTTTTCTGGGAGGCTTCTTATGTAAAACCCCTTTCAAAAAATTTTGACATCGGACTGCATTGAAAGAGGGGGATTCGTGGGTAGACATGCTGAAATGAGCCTTGAGAGAGGAGTAAGACAGGCCATAGGACAGTAACCAACAAATATATAGTAAAACAAGTGACACTATAGTCCTGATTGGGTGTATTTTTTTACACCAATTAGAAATCCTTTTCCATTTACAAATATATGACTTTCCAGTAGCAGGCTTTCTTGTCTCCATTAATACCTACTGCACATCCTCAGAAAACAAGTGCCAAACGATATCAAGACACTATCATTCAGGAGGTCAGTTGCAGTTGTTTGGAGTCAGGATGTATCAAACACTCTTAATCTTATGTGATTAAATCCAGTCTGTGAGGAAGCTTGTGGTAATTGCCCTGGCCAATTCCAAAAGAAGGGAGAACCGCTGTTGCCTGTGCCAAAATGAAGTCACCACAATGATCTTCGAGGAGTCCTAACTCTTCAGAAGTACCCTGGATATCAGTGAAATGGATGGAAAATCATACAGGAACAGTTCTTCTAATGGAAAAGCAAAATGCATCCATCTTCCAGGCTTTCTTGCATGGAGTCCTGGAACAGAATTCTGCCGGTTGATTGTTTAGAGAGGAGGCAAAAAGGTTTACTAAGGGAATTCCCCACAAACTGATCAAATCTTGAAAGACACCCCCCCCCCCCCCATTCAGTTTCAATTTGTGAGGGTCTGTAGTTAATTTCATATCTGGCAAAAGTACAGTTTTGTACCTACCATAAATGTAGATGTTCAAGTGTACACCCTGCTGCAGTCATCACATTTGGGGTTATCCTGTCGTCAGGCGGTCCCGCAGTCAGCCGGAATTCCAAAGTCTTGGTCCGGCGTCGGTTGCTGTCGCTTCTTCCCTGACGTCAGTGCGCCAGGGGTATATATAATGCATCCGACGCCATTTTCTTCAGTTTTTCTTGCCCCAGATATCAGGTGCCCCTAAAAAGGTGGTCAGTAATTCGTACCAAATTAAGTAATTTTTGCACAAACACAAAATCCCTCCAGCTATAAGCAAATACATCAGGAAGGTATTGTAGAGATTTTAGCCAGTTAGATCAGAGGGGATGGAGGGAGGGTAACCTGGACTGCAGCAGGGTGTACACTCGAACATCTACATTTATGGTAGGTACAAAACTGTACTATGTTCATTGTGTTACCCCTGCTGCAGTCATCACACTTGGGTAGAATCCCAAAGCTAAGGATGGGTGGAGGAGAGAGGGTTAGAGGAGGCTAGAAGGCCCTGCAGAACTGCAGTGGCGAAGCCAGCTCTAGTCTTAGAGTAAAGTGGTAAGTGATAGTGTTTGGTAAAGGTGTGTACTGAACTCCAAGTTGCAGCTTCCAAAATCTCCTTGGTAGGAACCCCCCTGAGGAAGGCTGTAGATGTAGCTGTTGCCCTGGTAGAGTGGGGCCTAATGGTAGCAGGTACTGGTTTTCCATGATGGGTATAGCAAAAACGAATGCAATGTCCTATCCATTTGGAAATGGTCTGTTTTGATATGTCCTTCCCTTGTGAAGCTGTAGCATAGGATACAAAGAGCTGGTCAGATTTTCTGAAAGCCTTAGTTTTATCCAAGTAGTAACGAAGTTGCCTGTGAATGTCCAAGGAATGCAGGAGTCTTTCTCCTTTGTTCTGTGGATTTGGGAAGAAGGTGGGTAAGTGGATGGCTTGATTTAAAGCCACACTGGAAACCACCTTAGGCATGAAGGAAGGATTAGCTTGTAGGGAAACTCTGTCTTGATGGAAAATGAGGAAATGTTCCACTGCCATTAGTGCCTGCAGCTCTGAGACTCTTCTAGCTGAAGTTATTGCTAGCAGCAGGGCAGTCTTCCATGATAGATACTGTAGATCTGCAGAGAAAGCTGGTTCAAAGGGAGGTAGCATAAGGTTTTCCAGAACAAAATTGAGGTCCCATGTTGGTGTAGGTGCTCTCCTGGGGGGCCTAATGTTTTTTGCCCCTCTGTGGAACTGCCTTAGAAGTGGATGCGAAAATAAGGGTGGATCCGTGTTGTAGTGGGCTGAAATAGCTGATGCATGGATTTTAATGGAAGAAAAAGAAAGTCCTTTGTGCAACATCTCAGTTAAATACTGTAGAATCTGAGGCATGTGAGGCTGAAGTGTGTTTTGGCCTTTAGCTTGGTTCCAGGCGCAAAACCTTTTCCATTTATCCGAATAGGCCTTCCTGGTGCTGGGCCTCCTAGCTTCCAGAATAACATCCATAACCGCTTGGGAAAGAGGAGCTGGCTGGATGCTTAGGTGATTTGCCATGCAGCCAGATTTAAGGTTTTGAGTTGGCTGTGAAGAATCTGATTGTTTTGCTGTGTGAGCAAATGGGCAATTTGTGGTAAAATCCAAGGTGGGCCCTGGGCCATATTCCTCAATAGTGGGTACCAGTGCTGGCGTGGCCAGTCTGGGGCTATGAGTATCAGTCGTGGTCTCTCCTTTCTGACTTTCCGAAACAACATTGTGAGGAGAGGGAAGGCATATACCATCAGGTTTTTCCAACTGAATGAGAGTGCGTCCATTTTCCAGGCTTGATGGTGAAGTGTCCTTGTACAAAATTTTGTTAGTTGATAGTTTTGAGGACTGGCAAACAGGTCTATGTCTAGAAGGCCCCATTTTTGAGTTATCATTGCAAATACTTGTGGATCCAGTTTCCACTCGTGGGGATCCATGATGTTTCTGCTGAGGTCGTCTGCCAATGTGTTCTTTTTTCCTGGCAGGAATTGAGCTTGTAACTGAACTTGGTAAGCCAGAGCTGTGTTCCACAAGGTCATTCCTTGCCTGCATAGAGGGTAGGAGTGTGTACTCCCTTGTTTGTTTATGTACCACATTACTGTGATGTTGTCCATCCTTATTGTAAGTTGTCCTGGATGTAATAGATTCTTGAAGGCTGTCAGAGCATTCTGTACAGCTAGCATCTCTTTTTGATTGATATGCAGATTCCTTTGATCTGCAGTCCATGCGCCTTGAATGCACTGTCCTGCCATGTGTGCCTCCCAGGCGTAGTCCGATGCATCTGTGGTCATAGTTTGCCTGGCCGGGGGCAAGGTGAAAGGCTGACCCTTGTTGAGGTGACATGCCTGTGACCACCATAGAAACTCCTGTTGTAGGCAGGGAATGAGAGATATCATTGTGTCCAAGCTGTGGCTGTGTTGAGACCATACGCTTTTTAGGTACCACTGTAATTTCCTCAAATGCAGCTTTGCAAATGGTATTAGTAGTATGCAAGATGCCATGAAGCCCAAGGCCTGCAGAATTTTTCTTGCAGGTAGTTGGGTCTTTGTTGCCATTGTTTTGAAATATTGAGTCAGTTGTTTGTCTGGCGTCAGATAAGCCTTCTGGGCCGTTGTATTCAAGCTGGCACCCAGGAATGTCATGTTTTGTGAGGGTACTAGTTTTGATTTCTTTTCGTTTACTGTGTACCCCAGGCAACTTAAAAGATGTTTTACAAAAGCCAGATGTTGTAAGAGGGTGCCCTTGCTTTCTGCTTGGATGAGGCAGTCGTCCAGGTATGGGTATATTTGAATTCCTCTTTGTCTGCAGTATGCAATTACTGGTGCCAGGCATTTTGTGAAGACCCTGGGCACAGTAGATAAGCCAAAGGGCAGTGCAGAGAATTGGTAATGGGTTGAACCTGCAATGAAATGGAGGTATCTTCTGCAACTTTGTCTGATAGGGACATGCAGGTATGCCTCCTTGAGGTCCAACGTTACTAGCCATGCTTTCTTGCCCAACATGGGAAGAAACTGCTGTAGTGTTAGCATCTTGAATTTGGGTACTTGTAAGAAGGTGATTAGAATTGAAAGGTCCAGAATTGGTCTCCAGGCATTGTCCTTTCTGGGAACTAGAAAGAGTCTTGAGTAAAATCCTTGGCCTTGCTCTGGAGTAGGTACCAGTTGAATGGCTGTCATGTCCATGAGAGCTGTAATTTGTTTTTGTGCCTCTGCCCATTGATTTTGTGGCAGGTTTGGCATTCCTCTTTTCATTGGCAAGGTGTGAAAATGGAATCTGTATCCTCGTGAAATTATGTCTAGGACCCATTTGTCCTTTGTGACAATGTGCCAGTTGTCTGAAAAAATGTGAGTTTTCCTCCCAAGGGGGCTGCCAAGAGAGTGTTGCTTGGCCAGATGAGGTGCAAGACATTGAGTTTGCCTTCTGGTAGTTTGGGACCTGTCTTCTCCTCCCTTCTGTGTTGCAGTGCCCCATTGTCGAGGTTTGTACTAGGCTTGTGGTTGTCCTCTGCCTCTTGGACATCTGTATTTACCCCTCTGTGGTCTGTCAGTAGCTGGAAAGGACCAATTTTTTGTTGGCCAATTTCTGCTGAAGCGAGGGGGCTGTACCTGTAGAAATTCTTTGACTGTCTGCATAGATTTTGCCTTATCCTCCATTTTCTTTAAGACTTCTTCTGCTTTAACTCCAAAAAGAACGTCCTGCTGTAAGGGAGCATCCAGAAGCTTTGCTTTAACATGATCAGGCAGAGTTTGTTCCTTTAACCAAGCATGCCTACATATAACAGACCCAGTGACAGCTGCTCTGCAGGAAGCCTCCAAAGAATCAAAACCACATTGTAAAGTATGTTTGCTCACCTGTTCAGTTGCATGTAACAGATTCTGCATTTCTTTCAATTCAGACTGTTGAGGGAGTGTGTTCATTTTTTGTTTTAACTGAGACATTAGAAATTGCTGATATTTTAAGCATGTGAAATTGGCAATTTAGTGCCCTCATAGCTAGAGTGGCTGAGGTGTAAACCTTTTTCCCCCACCTGTCTAGTGCTCTGGAGTCCCTTTCGGAGGGTACAGGATATTTTGCCACAGAAGCCTTAGCCCCTTTGGGACTCTGGGAGATGGTCTCTGGATCAGCAACAGCAACAGGGCTTTTATAAAGGAATTTGTGGGAATCAGGCACTCTATAGTATCTGTCAGGTTTGGCTGGAGCAGGAGGCAGAGAATCTGGGTTCAAACTGGATTCTAAGTAAACATCATCCACAATGTCTAAAACTGGGGGGATTAAGTGGTCTGTGCTGGGGGAGTAAAAAACTCTCTGAGCCTTTTCTTTGAGTCAGAGTAGTCCTGACCTTCCCAGTGAAAATGTAAACTACATTATATCAAAATATCTTCATAAGGGGAGAAGGAGTAATATTGGTCCTCAGAAAAGCCTGAGGAAATACAGACTTGTTCAGAGGAGGCATAATCTTCCTTTTGTCTAGGCCTTTTGTCGGGTGGGGGTTGGGAACCCCGGATTAAAGAGATCACATCTTCAGCCATTTTGAGCATCTGTTTCTTAGGCATGGGGCCCTGAACTGGAGACTGAAGTGCAGTCTTTTTAGGTTTAATAGGAGTCTTAGTCTTAGGATACGTTTTTATGGTGAGCGTCGTCAGAAACCGAAGGTGTTTCTGCAGCACCGACATCTTTATCAGCAGTGTCGTCGGTAGGGGGTAAACAAAATGGCTGCGTCGGCTTAGTACTCTCCGCCAAAAGCTCCGAAGCGGTCTCTGGTTCCAGATCTGCGGTAGTCAGGGGCTGTGTCGGAGCCTCACTGAAGACCGGTGAACCGGAGACCGGACCAGTCGAGGCCTCGGAGTCTGGCTTGGGTCTAGGCTGCCTGTCCTTGCGTTTTTTGTGCACGCCGGTAGTCTGTTGCTCCGATGGCATAGTGTAGTAAAATTTACTACCGAAGTAGTGTCATGCGAAATCAAAGCGTCTTTTTATAGTACGCTTATTAAACCTAGCACAAAAACGACAACCAGTGACGTCGTGGTCTGGGCCTAGGCAAGGTATGCAGTAAGAATGAAAATCCTTATGAGGTATTTGTTTCCCACAAGAAATACAATTGTTAACTTTTTCTGACATTGGTCTGAGGCAAGAAAAGTTTCCCCAATGGGGTACTTAGCTTTATTGAAGACTTCGGATCTGAAATTAGACTTCGAAAATCTCAGGAGTTGGCCGACCGGCACTTGCAAACTGCTTCTGCTTCGGGCACCGCACGGCAAGAAAGACTGAAGAAAATGGTGTTGGATGCATTATATATACCCCTGGTGCACTGACGCCAGGGAAGAAGCAACAGCAACCGATGCCGGACCAAGACTTTGGAATTCTGGCCGACTGCGGGACCGCCTGATGACAGGATAACCCCAAGTGTGATGATTGCAGCAGGGTAACACGATGAACATCAATTTTGCTATGACCGAATGCAAGATGCCCGTGAGACTGCTATAAAGCTATATCCCATGGTAACATGGCTTGTCTGCATAGGAGGCTAAGATATGGTGCCCACCCCTTATGTACCATATCACTGTGGCATTGTCTGTAAATACTGTAAGAGATCCCAAGGACCACAAATGATTCACTGAGCTGAGAGCATTTATAAGAGCTAGCATCTTTTATGTTTGTGTGTTTTGATCTTTTTTTTGTGCTGAAGACCCTGCACTTCTCTGCCCAATAATATCGTTCCCCAAACAAAGCCCGAGATGTCTTGTGTCTGACTGCTTTGGAACACAAGGGGAGAATGGGAGATATGGATTGTGATAATTTTGATGTCTCCACCAACTGATTACCCTTTTCATAAATCCCAGAACTGGAATTTGAAAAAGACAATGGTTATTGATGCTAGTACCAAAGAGATTACAGATACCACTGTATCCTCCTCGTGTGCAGTCTTGCAAAAGGTATGAGAAGAGAACCATGGAAGAGGAAAACCCAGAATCGTGAGAGAAGTCTGACTGGAAAACTCCTGGAACAGCTCTAAATAAACATCTGCTTTTTTCCAGTGGAATAAACTTTGCACTGAGGTGTCTAGCAGGCACCCCAGAAACACAACCCAGTGAGATGGAGTCAGAAAAGGATTTTTGAATGTTCTTTTGGAATTTCAGCCTGTGCAAATCATCTCTGACCCGAGACAGCAAGATTCTTGAAATTATCAGAAAGACAGCAATGATAAGCAAGTCACCTAAATATGGAAAAATGTGGATAACCTGCAGCCTGCAGTGAGCTAGCACATGAGCTAGACACCGAGAACACTCCTGGAGCAATAGATATCTCAAAGGTTAAGGCAGAGAACTGAAGGTTTTCTGTGTCTGGAACACAGGCACTCTATAGCATCTGTCAGGTTTGGCTGGTGCAGGAGGCAGAGAATCTGGGTTCAAACTGGATTCTAAGTAAACATCATCCACAATGTCTAAAACTGGGGGGGGATGACAAGTGGTCTGTGCTGGGGGAGTAAAAGAAACTCTCTGAGCCTTTTCTTTGAGTCACAGTAGTCCTGACCTTCCCAGTGAAAATGTTCCCTCATAGTGTGTAAAGTTTCCCCAAAGGAGTAGTCTTCAGGAAGAGAAGCTGAGGGAATAGAATCCTCAGCATCAGAATCTTCATAAGGGGAGAAGGAGTAATCTTGGTCCTCAGAGGAGCCTGAGGAAATAGACACTTGATCAGAGAAGGCATAATCTTCCTCTTGTCTAGGCCTTTTGTCGGGTGGGGGTTGGGAACCCCTGATTAAAGAGATCAAATCTTCAGCCATTTTGAGCATCTGTTTCTTAGGCATGGGGCCTTGAACTGGAGACTGAAGTGCAGTCTTTTTAGGTTTAATAGGAGTCTTAATCTTAGGATACATTTTTATGGTGAGCGTTGTCGGTCTGAAGACGCTTTCGTTAACCGAAGGTGTTTCTGCAGCACCGACATCTTTTTCAGCAGTGTCGTCGGTAGGGGCTAAACAAAATGGCTGTGTCGGCCTAGTACTCTCCGCCAAAAGCTCCGAAGCGGTCTCGGGTTCCAGATCTGCGGTAGTCAGGGGCTGCCTCGGAGCCTCACTGAAGACTGGTGAACCAGAGACCAGACCAGCCGAGGCCTCGGAGTCTGGCTTGGGTCTAGGCTGCCTGTCCTTATCCTTGCGTTTTTTGTGCACGCCGGTAGTCAGTTGCTCCGACGGCATAGTGTAGTTAAATTTTCTACCGAAGTAGCGTTGTGCGAAATCAAAGCGTCTTTTTATAGTACTCTTATTAAACCTAGCACAAAAACGACAACCAGTGATGTCGTGGTCTGGGCCTAGGCAAGGTATGCAGTAAGAATGAAAATCCTTATGAGGTATTTGCTTCCCACAAGAAATACAATTGTTAACTTTTTCTTACATCGGTCTGAGGCAAGAAAAGTTTCCCCAAACGGGTACTTAGCTTTATTGAAGACTTCGCATCTGAAATTCGACTTCGAAAATCTCAGGAGTCGGCCGACTGGCACTTGCGAACTGCTTCTGCTTCGTGCACCGCGCGACAAGAAAGACTGAAGAAAATGGCGTCGGATGTGTTATATATACCCTTGGCGCACTGACGTCAGGGAAGAAGCGACAGCAACAGACGCCGGGCCAAGACTTTGGAATTCCGGCCGACTGCGGGACCGCCTGACGACAGGAAAACCCAAGTGTGATGACTGCAGCAGGGTAACACGATGAACATCTGAAGGTTTTCTATGTCTGGAACACGTTAAGAAGCACCAGAAGTCTATATGAATAAGAGTGGGATGATAAACATCTTTTAAATCTACAGTTACTAGAAAACTCGAGTGAGGAAGAAGTTGCAAAATGAAAGCATTTTGAACTTGGACACCATCACACATTGGTCCAAGAAAGAAAGATCCAGAACTAGTCTCCAGGAATTTTCTTTCTTTGGCAATAAAAACATTCTTGAGTAAAATTGTTCCCTTAACTGGGGAGGAGGAACAGCTTCTACTACCCCCCCCCCCCCGAGATAGCATATGATGTAAAACAGGAGGAAAAATAGCCTGGTCTGGCGGACAAGGACAAATCCCCTGGAAAGGTGGAGGCTCCACCCACTGCCATCTGTAGCCTAGATGGCTCATATTCAGGACCCATTTGTCCGAAACAATCTTATGCAAGACAAACAGAAATTCAGACTTTCTACAAATGTCCTTAAAAAACTGTAGCAGAGGCAGCATCTCTGGAGGTATTATCTACAAGGTCACAAACACATTTTAAACAATTAGCAGCGACTCAAGAAACAGAAGAAAATAAATTTCACCATGCATATTTTTCCTCACAAAAGGAAAAGTACAGTTTTGTACCTACCATAAATGTAGATGTTCAAGTGCTAATACAGCTGCAGTCATAACAGATGGGTTCTCCTGCCGTCAGGCGGGTCCTCGGTCGGCTGAATCCCAAAGTCTAGGTCCGGCGTCGGTTGTCGTCGCTTTCTTTCCTGACGTCAGTGCGACAGGGGTATATAAGACACAGCCGACGCCATTTTCTTCAGTCTTTCTTGCCCCAGATGTCAGGTGCTCCCAGAAGGAAGGCAATATATATATATATATATATATATATATATATATATATATATATATAAATAAATATAAAAAATCATGCATTGCAATATAATCAAAAGTCAGTAGTTGCAAGCAAATACACCACAGAAGGATAACCCAATCGGGTTGTAAGAAGAGGAGTTAGCCACTAGGTCTGTACCCAGAGGGGAAGGAGGGAGGGAAACCTGGACTGCAGCTGTATTAGCACTCGAACATCTACATTTATGGTAGGTACAAAGCTGTACTATGTTCATCGTGCATACAGCTGCAGTCATAACAGATGGGTAGAATCCCAAAGCTACGCTCAGGGTGGTAGGCACTAGGTGGAACTGGGAGGAGCCAGAATGCCCTGCAACACAGCAGTGGCAAAGCCTGCTCTAGTTTTGGAGTATAAAGGCAGGCGGTAGTGTTTAGTGAAGGTATGCACAGAACTCCAAGTGGCTGCCTCCAAAATATCTTTGGTAGGGACTCCTCTGAGGAAGGCTGCAGAGGTAGCTGTGGCCCTTGTGGAGTGGGATCTGATGCCTGCAGGTACAGATTTACCATGAAAGGAGTAACAAAACCATATGCAGTGGCCTATCCATTTTGAAATTGTCTGTTTGGAGATTGGCTTCCCTTGAGCTCCTACAGCATAGGACACAAAGAGTTGTTCTGATTTCCTGAAAGGCTTTGTTCTGTCCAAATAGTAACGTAGCTGTCTATGGATGTCTAAGGAATGTAGCAGCCTTTCCCCTTTGTTTTGAGGATTGGGGTAAAAGGTAGGTAAGTGTATGGCCTGATTTAAAGCTACCCTGGATACTACCCTAGGCATAAATGACGGGTTGGTTCGTAGGGAAACCCTGTCCTGATGGAAGATGAGAAAGGGCTTCACAGCCATGAGGGCTTGTAGTTCCGAGACCCTACGAGCTGAGGTAATGGCCAGAAGGAAAGCTGTTTTCCAGGTCAAATATTGCAAATCTGTTGAGGCAGCTGGTTCAAAGGGAGGCAATGTTAATTTTTCTAGAATGTAATTAAGATCCCAGGCTGGTATTGGTTGTTTCCTTGGAGGTCTTATATTCTTGAGGAACTGCCTTAAGAGTGGGTGAGAGAATAAGGGTGGATCAGTGTTGTATTCTGCAGAAATGGCTGAGGCATGGATTTTGATGGAGGAAAATGAAAGTCCACTGTTCAACAGCTCCGCTAGATACTGTAATATCAGAGGCAAATTCAGTTTTCTAGGATCCTGGCCTTTTTTCTCATTCCAAGCGCAAAACCGTTTCCATTTTGCGGAGTAAGCTTTTGTAGTAGATGGCCTTCTGGCCTCCAAAATGACATCCTGCACCTCCTTAGAGAGTAGGGTCGGTTGTGTTAAGGAATTTTCCATGCAGCCAGATTGAGTGTTTTCAGCTGACTGTGAAGAGTTTTGTAGCTGTGCTGAGTCAGTAGAAGAGGCATTAGAGGTAGGGTCCAGGGAGGAGAATGTGTTAGGCTCCTCAGGAGTGGGTACCAGTGTTGTCTTGGCCAGTCTGGAGCAATCAGTATCATCTTCGTTCTGCTCTTGCCTTCAAGAGCACCTTGGGCAGAAGAGGCAAAGGTGGGAAGGCGTAAACTGTCTGTGCTGCCCAACTGAAAGAAAGGGCGTCCACTCCCCAGGCCTTTGGATTGAATGTCCTTGAGCAGAATTTTGTCAATTGATGATTCCTGTGGGAGGCAAAGAGATCTATGTCTGGCCTTCCCCACGCTTGGATTATCTTTGTAAACACTTGAGGATGCAACTTCCATTCGTGCGGGTCTGTCATATTTCTGCTTAAGACTGTCTGCCAGCGTGTTTTCCAAACCTGGCAGGTACTGTGCTTGAAGTTCGATTTGCCATTCCAGAGCCATGTTCCAAAGTGACATGGCCAGCCTGCACAGGGGGTATGAATGTGTTCCTCCTTGTTTGTTTATGTACCACATTACTGTGGTGTTGTCTGTTCTTATCAACAATTGCCCTGGATGCAGGAGGTTCTTGAAAGCTGTAATTGCATTTATCACTGCTAGCATTTCCTTTTGATTGATGTGATGTGAAGGTACTTTTCCTTTTGGGACCATTTGCCCTGAATGCACCTGTCTGTCATGTGTGCCCCCCAGGCGTAGTCTGAGGCGTCTGTTGTGATGACTTGATTTGCTTGAGGCTTGCAGAATGGTAGACCTGTGTTTGTTTGGCATGCTTGGGCCCACCATAGAAATTCCTTTTGCAAACATGGAATTAGTGGTATTATTGTTTCCAAACTGTGGCTGTGTTGAGACCATAGGTTTTTTAGGTACCATTGAAGTTTCCTCATATGCAACTTTGCACATGGGATTAGAAGAATGCAAGATGCCATGAAGCCCAGAGCCTGCATGATTTTCCTTGCAGTTAGCCTGGTACAATTTGCTAGCATTTTGAAGTACTGAGTTAGTTGCCCCTGTTTTTCTGGCGTAAGATAGGCCATCTGGGTGTTGTGTCCAAGCTGGCAGCCAGGAAAATTATTTTCTGAGATGGTGTTAGCCTGGATTTCTCTTTGTTGACTGTGTATCCCAGAGAATTCAATAACCATGTTACATAAGCCAGATGTTCCAGAAGTATGTGTTTGCTGTCTGCTTGGATCAGGCAATCGTCCAAATAAGGGTAAATTTGTATCCCTTGAAGTCTGCAGTAGGCAATTACTGATGCCAGGCATTTCGTGAATACTCTGGGCGCAGTAGATAAGCCAAAGGGCAATGCAGAGAATTGATAGTGGATTGAACCTGCAAGAAATCTGAGGTATCTTCTGCAGCTTTGTCTGATTGGGACATGCAGGTATGCCTCCTTGAGGTCCAATGTTACCAGCCAAGACTCCTTGCCCAGCATGGGAAGAAGCTGCTGTAAGGTGAGCATCTTGAATTTTGGTACGAGTAGAAATGTGTTTAGGATGGATAAGTCCAAAATGGGTCTCCAATCGGTTCCCTTCCTTGGTACCAGGAATAGTCTGGAATAAAAACCTTGACCTTGTTCGTGAGTAGGTACCTCTTGAATAGCTTTCATGTCCATGAGCTTTGAAATTTGTATTTGAGCCTCTGCCCTTTGATTGTGTGGCAGGTTCGGCATGCCTCTCATTTTTGGAAAAGTGTGAAAGTGAAATCTGTAGCCTCTGTTTATAATGTCCAGGATCCATTTGTCTTTTGTGACAATATGCCAATTTTTTTAAAATAATGTCAGCTTTCCTCCCAAGGGTGCTGCCACCTGAGCCTTGCTTGGCATGCAAAGGTGAAAGTCATTGGGTTTGTTTTCTGTATTGTTGTGCACTGTCTTCGCCACCTCTTGGTGCTGGAGATTGCCATTGTCTGCCTCTATATGATCCTTGAGATTGTCCTCTGCCCCTTGTGCGCCTGTATCTACCTCTTTGGGGCTTGTCTGTGGCTGTAAAGGACCAGTTTTTTGAAGGCCAATTTCTGCTAAAACGTGGTGGTTGTACCTGTAGAAAAGCTTTGACAGTTTGCATAGATTTAGCTTTTTCTTCCATTTTCCGTAGTATCTCCTCAGCATTAGTACCAAATAATACATCCTTTTGTAAAGGAGCATCTAGTAGTTTAGCTTTAACATGATCAGGCAAGGTTTGTTCCCTAAGCCAGGCATGTCTACGAATGACTGATCCTGTAACAGCAGCTCTACTTGAGGCCTCTAGAGCATCATAGCCACATTGTAAGGTGTGTTTACCCACTTGTTCTGCACTATGCATCATATCCTGCAACTCCTTCAAATCTGGTTGTTCAGGTTGTGACATTTTATTCCTTAATTGTGATAACAGAAACTGCTGATATTTAAGCATATGGAACTGACAATTTAAGGCCCTCATGGCTAGGGTGGCCGAGGTATATACCTTTTTCCCACCTTTCTAAGGATCTAGACTCTCTCTCGGAAGGTAATGGATTCTTAGCAGTAGAGGCCTTCATTCCCTTGGGGCCTTGAGAAATGGTTTCAGGGTCAGCATTATGGCTTTTGTAAAGAAATTGGTGTGAGTTAGGAACTCTGTAGTATCTATCAGGCTTGACTGGGGCAGGAGGCAGGGAATCCGGATTAAGGCAAGCCTCCGAGTAAACATTATCAAGTATGTCCAAGACAGGAGGTATCGCCAGAGGTCTGTGCTGAGGTAGCAAAAGAAATTCCCTAAGCCTTTTCTTGGAATCTGAAAAATCTTGGCCTTCCCAATGGAAGTGTTCCCTCAAGGTATGCAAGGTTTCCCCGAAAGAAAAATCCTCTGGGGGAGATACAGAAGGAATGGACTGCTCTGCATCAGAATCTTCAAAGGGGAGTAAGAGTGTTCCTCTTCATCAGAATGTTCTGAAATAATGGAGCCCTGGTCAGAAGAGGGAGAATCTTCCTCCACTCTGGGTCTCTTGTCCGGAGGGGGTTGGGAACCCCTGATAAGAGTAATTAAATCCTCAGCCATTTTGAGCATCTGCTTTTTAGGCATGGGACCTGGAGATGGGCCCTGTGCAACAGGCCTCTTGGAATGCATGGCTGATTTGGACTTAGTAAAGGCCTTTATGGAAAAGGAAGATGAAGGTCTGAAGACACCATGGGTGGAAGTGGACCTGTCCACATTAAGAGGCTCAACACTCACAGTGGCTTCGGTAGCTGTAGTCAGGGTATGGGCCGAGGAACCTGCGGTCTCGGTTACAGAAGACACCGCCAGAAAAGTGTCGTCGGTAGTCAGGGGCTGCGTAGGCGCCTCGCTGAGAACCGGACCATGTGTAGCCGGTTTTGGCGTGGTGTCAGTGGAGACTGCGGACCTCGCGTGTCGGTCTTTGTCCTTGCGTTTTTTGGACAAAACAGTAGTCGGAGTCTCCGACGACATTTTATAATTAAAAGCTTTACCAAAAAAGTGCTGGGCAAACTCCGCCCGACGCTTAATAGTGCGTTTATTGAAAGTAGCACAAAAGCGACAGCCCGAGACGTCGTGGTCTGGGCCTAAACAAGGTATACAGAGGGAATGGAAATCCTTATGCGGTATTTGCTTCCACAAGAAATACAATTGTTAACTTTGTCTGACATCGGTCTGAGGCAAGAAAAGTTTCCCCAACGGGGTACTTAGCTTTAAAGAAGACTTCGGTTTCCAAATTTTCGTAATTTCAGGAGCTGGCCGACCGGCACTTGCGAACTGCTTCTGCTTCGGGCATCGCGCGGCAAAAAAGACTGAAGAAAATGGCGTTGGCTGTGTCTTATATACCCGTCGCACTGACGTCAGGAAAGAAAGCGACGACAACCGACGCCGGACCTAGACTTTGGAATTCGGCCGACCGAGGACCCGCCTGACGGCAGGAGAACCCATCTGTTATGACTGCAGCTGTATGCACGATGAACATCTACATTCTGCATACTTTCGCAATTAGTCAGGTTAAACTTCAAAAGAGGAGTCTGATAGCCTAGAATTGCAAAAGTACACTTTTTCTCCAAATGTATCAAAAGCATTTCCATCCTTATCAGAAAAAGAAGGGTTAGGATTAATAAAATACTCGGCAGATGGGTCAGGTATAAAAACTAGAAAGACTGAGGAACTTTATACAATCTGCCTTCTTAGAGGCAACAAGCGGACTGTTAGGGAAATCACACTGTGGCAAAAATATTGTCAAAGGCTGACAGAACTGGGGATTGGTGAATGTTCTAGAAATTCCAGTAGCAACATATAATATTTTCTTAGTGTTGAGAAACCTTCATATTCTCCTACTGAAAACATTGGTTCATCCTGGAAACAGTCTTAGAGAAACAGAATCCATCACAGGGAGAATCAGATAAAACACCCTCATCAGAATCTGGATCAGAAACCTGAGGAGAAAAAACACATCTGTGCCTTCACACATATGGACTTCACTTCTTGAACCTCTTCAGGGAAAAAGGAATCTCTCTTCTTTTACCAGAAACTACCTTACAAGAAGGGTCAAGATCCTGCACAAGACCCAGAGCCAAACCCAATAAATTGCTCACTGGCATAGGAGACAATACCTCTAAGGTCAAGACACAGAACTTATTTTTTTTAAAATAAGATATAGTGGCAGAAACAGACTCAGTAATGCCAACAACAGCTTTCCCAGGGGATGGGCACAACATTCTGCCTAAGTGGGTACACATTCACTGCCTCTTGCTCCAAAACTGGCAAGAGTGGCTCTCCCTTGCCAAACTGAGGGGACGCCAAAAGCCACAGAGGACGTGGCTAACCCTTGGTCCACAGTGGCTGCATGGACTACACCAGGGGGATCCAAAGAAAAAGAGGAATAGTCTGAGGAACAAGCTGTGGCTGAAGCAAATTACCAGCCTACAGTGGAAGCAAAGACTGCTTAACAATCTTTCTTTTTGTGGTTGGAAGAAGTTGTGAACAAGCCAAAAATGGGGCTCATTTCCAGGGAAGTTTAGCAGCGAGTCTGTAAAACAGGAAGTTAGGAAAAAAGTAATCTCCCCCTAAAAAGCGCAATAAAAAGCACACTTTCCCCAGCCACAAGTAGTAAAAGAAGCCAGTTTCTCCACAGAAATTGTAGTTTGATAACTTTTTTTTAAACCACAAATGTAAAAAAAAGTTCACTCCCATTTAAATGAACATAAACGTTATGAAACAGTCAACAAAAATACTTCTTAGCTTAAAAGTACTTGTTTCTCAGAGAGAAAAAAAACAGACCGTTGATCCTCAAAAGTCCACAAAGGAGTGCTCTACTGGACAGCAAAAAAGGTGCGAAGTGAGTGGCACCTAAACTTAACTTTTTAGTCAGCTAATGGTTTGGGCACATGGAAGGTGCCCTAAAGCTTTAGAAGCTGGCTGGCTGTTATAGGATATAACCATTAGCTGATGTTACTGCAGCAGTAATCATAATGATGAACATCTGTAGTGCATGATATTAATACACTGATACTAAAAACTGAGCTTTTTTCCTAGCAAAACTAAAAGGACACCATTTACTGGTATATATAAACTATTTTTCAATCTTGAGGTTTTTTAAACTTTGATTTAAATTCATATATTTGCTGCTGACATCTTAATGGCAGCAACTTTGAACAGCTTCAGCTCTCTGCTAAACAGAGCCTTTCAACTGTGGTGAACCGTAGTTTACTACCAATAAAAAAGAATCCAAATAGCCAAAAAGCAACATCTGCAGGGTATTTTTTTTAGAAGTGTTGTACAGTATGGTAAAATAATCTTACTTTGTGAATGTGAATTACTGTTATAAATCCACCAGATTATGGCATAGGAAAGAGAGAAGGTCTGCATGTGAATGACTGGGGACAGATTACACCTTTAAATGTCTGTACAAGATTCAAATCTGAATTCTTTTACATACATCAATAGTTTTCAAAAGGTAAAATACAGCGGGGGGGGGGGGGGGGGGCATGGCTGGCCTGAGTAAAGATGAACGCATAATCTGTAGGCTCCAAACAAACCTGCGGAATTTGTTCTTTCATATTTTTGTTCAGAACTCCCGCAGTGAATTTGGTCTCTAAACAC